>NC_071275.1:16929014-17179014 GCF_023375685.1 Ictalurus furcatus
AAAATAAAGAGATAAATTAAATTTAAAAAAAAAAAAAAGAACAGATTTGAAAGAAAAAATAAATCTGGCTCATTTCAAAACCACCATTTCTTTCTAAAGTTGTTCTTTCACAGCTGAGGGCTTACCTCGTTAAAAAAAAAAAATGACTTAATGACATAGTTCTTAATCTGTCATGTTTAATGGTAATAGAGGACCTGCTGCTTACTTCTGATACTATGCTACAGATACTTCTAAATATTTATACAGCATAGTATAGGGGTTATATTATCACTGTATTTTTCCTCGTAGCGGCCTGCGAACGTCAGCCCAGACTTCTCTATCCCAAGTCATAGATTCCAGTACTTCTTGAAGGGATCCCAAGCCAATTGTAATGTCACATTTGAATCCAGCGCCAATCCAGGAACCACCATGACTCCAGAATGAGCTGGAGTTGTCACAATCCCAGATACCTACTGTATGTTCGCACTTCTCATAAAGAGGTTCTTTGACATGAGGAACACGGTAATGTCTTCATTGCCCTGTTTGCCAGGTCTGATTACATTTTTGCCTACCAATTCAGACTGCCTTACTTAATAAACAGCATGCAGTGGTATCTGACTGTGTCTGCCTCACTGCAACAAATATATCGACCCTTAAACACTTTCTGTTTGTGTGGTGGCCACTCAAGGCCACCGGATTCAGTCCTGCTTAATGCAAAGTGTCCACATGGCTGCGAGCGTGTGAGGCCAATCAAAGGAAATCAGTTGTGATGGTGGAAATAGAGGAAGCACTTCTTTGAATAATGAGATCTTCATAATGACTGATTTCTCCCAGTGAATGTAGACCGAGCAAACAGTACTGATACAGTAATTAATGTCAGACCAGGAGCGAGGCATCTGAAAGGAGCTTTTCACCGCCCAGGCCAAGCATGCTGGCGGAGGAAAAAAAGGTCTTCTTGATAAAGAGTTGAGCTGACAGTAATTAATTGAGCATTTCTGCCACAGACAAAGCCATTGCTTTGCGAATTAATCCAAAAACAAAAGCAAAATATCCTTAAGTGGCATACATGGGGGGGGCAAAAGTGCTGTTAGTGTCTAAGTGACTCACTATTTCAACAAGCACCTAAAGCCAAATTTAATGGAACAAAAAACATTGTTAGAAGCATTATTTAGCAACATGTTCGTGCAAAAAGGCACTTTATTTTTCTCACACTGCGGTTACTACTTGCCAACTGTCGAGACTTCAGCACTGGATGGTTTTCATTATTCTTTTTATCTTTAAAAATCCACTTTGTGCAAAGATAATCATTTTTTAATCACATTTAATTATACATTGTGGTGTTCAATCTAAAGAAGGTTGCGTCTCAATTACTTCTAAGCAATGAAATCTTCACGAGTATTCATTGGCACTGCAGCGGCTTCACTTTGCGAATTTCGGCTGCAAAACGGTGTATTGTTTCTCTGCTATGACGGTTAGTACTTGCCAATTCAAGACATGTAAATGAATTGCTCCAGCACTGGATGATTTTTGATGATTACTGTCCTGAACTCTGTTGGTTTCAATTTATATTTAAATGCCAATCTCTTTGTGCAAAGCTAATAATCTCATCACACACACACACACAGTAATACATTTTGGTCTGAAATCTAAAGAAGGTTCCATCTCACTTCCTTTTAAAACTATTCACACTGGTTCACATAAGGATTCAGAATTTATCATCCACCACTTTTCCCATTGTTCTCCAGATCTTTTTTTTTATTAATTTGCCATGATTCTTTTATTGTAGACTGGACTGCACTGCAACCTCAACATGAATAAATCTTTAGTGATTTATTGACAGAGAGAGAGAGAGAGAGAGAGAGAGAGAGAGAAAAGAAGCCTTGAGCATATTACATAAGCCATCCTTCATGCTGCCTCTGATTGGACAATACATGAATTTAGCCCAGAATAATAAAGTCATACACTTCTCCAGATTGTATGGAAATGCTCTTTCAAAGACATTCGTTTGCATGATGCAACCCAGAGAAAGCCTCGTCTTGATATTCATCAACCTGTTACGAAGCGCACAATCCCAATACCATGAAACAGTGAGGCATTTCGTGGCAGCGTGACAGTCTCCTCCAGGATATCACTTCTCTAATCTGCAGGCTTACTGTCAGGCATCTCGCTAAAGTTATTACAGGGAAGGTGTATCCTGGTTATCGGTGTCCCATACCACTGTGGCTTTTAAACTGTACTGGAGGCTTTATGAGTCTCTCACAGAGGACAGTTAGAATCTCATCAGGCCCCAGACGGAGTGCCTGCGATAGAATCCTCTGATAACTTTTATAGTCCTTCCCCCCTGAGATACAGCCTCGGGGATCTGAGCAAGAAGGGTGATAGTGGAAAAGAGCTACATCTGCAGGGATCTTTTCATCCGATGTCTGTTCCAATCAGGTAAAGTCCATGGCCAAAGAGGCATATTTGGAGAAGTTCAAGCATCAAATCAAGGAGATATTTCATTTTCAACCAGTCCTTGTTATCATGTCGCGTCAGTCCCCCCAAAAAAACTTATCATGGGATCATTTCTTTTTATGCTACTTTTAATACTGTACTCTCCCAGAAATAAAGGTAGCAAACTGTTCTTTTCCTTGTTGCTGGGGTGGTAATGTTTTGGACCTTTATTTTCACCTAGGAAGGTGCGTGTGGTGTACCTTTAAGATATATCAGAGGTCCTTAAGGTCCATTTCTGTACCACCCCAGTGACAAGAAAAAGTACAAATTGGTACCCTTGTTTGTGCAAATGTGCATTTCTGAAATCAAAATGAAGTAAAGATGATTAATGGTCAATTTGATGTTAATAGCAACAGTGACAACCACCCAATAAATACTTATTAAATGCAGAAATTTTTGAGTTTTGAGTAATGATATGATTAAACAATAGTGATGGTGGATTTTCGTCTCACTCATTTCATCTCCAGGGTGAAGAAGATCAAATCGGGCAGTCCTGATGTCATGTGATTTTTGGACAGAACATAATAGTAATGCCAGCAAGCTAAATTCTCATTCATTCATTCACTTTCAGTAAACAGTTTATCCTTATCAGGGTTGCACTAGAACTAGAGTCTATTTCAGTAATACGGGCATGACCACCAAGGCCTTCCACCCTTAAGTGACTGGGTAAGGAGGGCATTAGTCAGAGAAGCAACCAATAGTTTGTATGTAATGCTCAACATGATGCTACTAACACCGGGCCGCTGTGGATCAGGTGGTAGAGCGGGTTGTCCACTAATCGTAGGGTCGGTGGTTTGATTCCCGGTCCAAATGACTCCACATACCGAGGTGTCCTTGGGTAAGACACTGAACCCCAAGTTGCTCCTGATGGCAAGTTAGCGCCTTGCATGTCAGCTCTGCTACCATTGGTGTATGGGTGAATGAGAACCAGTGTAAAGCCCTTTGGATAAAAGCGCTATATAAGTGCGGCATTTACCACACTTCACTCAGTGTGACCTGTTTATTTATCTATGCTCTCTTCCAGGAACCACAGTATACATTTTTTTTGGATTTCAAACGCAACTTTAAATGCACACAGGTAGACTCCGTTCAACTAATTATGAGACTTCTGATGACATCTATTGCAGCAGGATGGAATATTTAAGTAATCACAATTTTATTTACATTTTTTGTAAATAATTTTTCAAACTATATTGATTGTCCCCCAGTTCAATATTATGTATTATTTGTGTACAGTAGGTTTGTGATATTTAATCCCAATTACATACATTTCTGTTCTAGGTTATAAAATTCTTAGGGTCTATTCTTTACCCACATCTTTTACCATTCAAGTTTTTTTATTATTATTATTGGCACACAGTTTGATTCAGATGTGGTCTGGCCTCGTTTACTTGTTCATATCATCTCTTCATATGGGCTGAGGCATTGTTCATTTCTGAAAGGACACAGACACATTCACCCTCTCCATCATCTTTTATATCCTGTATACTAGGTAGGATGCTTTTTGTTTGCTGCTCAGTGATTTGAGCACATATTAAGCCTGAATTTCAAAAAAAAAAAAAAAAAAAAAAAAACATGATTGCACAGCTGCATGTTTCTTCAACCTCAGGGTTTCATAAACCGACCTTGATTCTGATGTTCCTAGTTAGCATTCAGTAAAGGCCTCCTGTCATTCAGGCACACTTTATGTATTATATGTATTAGACATGTGTCTATCTTTCTCTTGCGTCGATGACTCGGACTTAGCATGTGATCATTGAAGAGGTGACGATCCGTAATGTAGGGTAAATTGTAAAGATCTCTCATATGAATATCGTCGCAGATACATACAAATCAAATACAGATGATTAAAAAAAAGAGAGACTGGTTCTATATACCGCACAACCAAAAGGCTGCCTCACTATCTCTCTCTTCCTCTCTCAATAGCCATGGTTGGCTGAGATTAAAAGAGCTATATGAGGGGAAAGTGGAAGAAGGAGATTGGGTTTGTTACTCAGCTTGGATTTCAGAGTAATCATTCTCTCTCTCCTCTCTCTGTCGCAGACAGCTAATCAGGATCCTCAATTACCCAAATAAATGAATCTGCTCCTCCTCCAGCCAGCATGAATTAAAGTTCACCGTCCCGTCTCGGCAAAATAAAGACCGTTCTAATTAGTTTCTGCACTCCACTCTCCTTCTTGATTGTGACAAGTTTATTTTCAGAAGATTTATCCACCCGTCTGAATTCTTGATAACGACGGCATCAAAGCGGACTGTTACAGCGTCTTTATTTTTAATACCTTGTATTGTTGTAATATACATGATGCATTTCTAGCATGCAACACGGTTATTATCTTGTCAAATTCACAAACAAATACTGTATGCTGAGAGACTCGAGCATTTCTTTTGCTGTATGTTATAAACTGTCCTCTCTGCTGTGTAATAATCTCCTGTCACAGGCAGAGATAAGGCATGGGCCAAAGAATAAAAATAAATTATTGATGCGGTATAGTGCGTTTGAAAAGCCTCATCTGGACCACTGCTATTGTTTGAGGTCAAGGATTTGACTTGAGGCTCAGAACATATGAAAAATATGACTTTTTTTTTATTTCCTTAAGTTCGCATGACAAAGAAACTGAATTACTGTTTCTCTTCCATCCGGTGATATAAAAGAGATGAACGCTGAAGGAGGTTGGAAAGGTTAAGAGCTATTGGTGGGTCATTATTCCTGGGACTTCATAGTTATGACCTAGGAAGTGAAAAATAAATGATTTTTGCTACCATACTTCTCGATCGTATCCCAAAATTTCAGTAAACTACTTCCTTAGATTAAATGCCTTGTGCATCTGAATTGAAGATGTCAAAGTTATCAGATGAGGTTCTTTTCTGCAATATAAGAGCAGACTGTCTGTAAAATATCACTCTTTTTTAATGGTAGTCATGGTAGCTGTTTTCCTGAGAAAAACACAAGGAGCCTAACCATTAAGCCACCAAGCCCCTATTTCATAACCCCAATTCCGAAGAAAGTTGGCACAGTATGTAAAATGCTAATAAAAACAAAGTACATTTGTAAATGTACTTTGACTTGTATTTAAACAAAAAATGTATAAAGACAGGGTATTTGATGTTTTACCTAATCGACTGCATAGTTTTTAAAAATGTTTTTTTATTTTGACATTGATGCATGCAACACGTTCCAAAAAAGTTGGGACACGGGCCATTTAGGACTAATAGCGATGTGAAATTGAAATAAGAAGGTGATGTGAAACAGGTGAGGCATTCATCTAATCAGAGTATATGAGGAGCTTCCAAAAAAGGCCTACTCCTTCAAGAGCAAGGACGGGTCGAGGCTTGGCAGTCTGCCAACAGATGCGTCAGCGTATAATCCAACACTTTGAGAACAACATTCCCCTTAAGACAAATCGGTAGGATTTTGGGCATTTCACCTTCTACAGTGCACAATATAATTGAAAGATTCAGGGAATCCGGTCAAATCTCGGTGTGTAAAGGGCAAGGCCGAAAACCACTTCTGAATGCACATGAGCTCCGATCCCTCAGACGTCACTGTCTTAAAAACCGTCATGAGTCTGTAATGGAGATCCTGACATGGGCTCGGGAATACTTTGGTAAACCTTTGTCAGTCGACACCATTCACTGCTGCATCCATGGGTGTAAGTTAAGACTTTACTATGCAAAGCAGAAGCCATACATCAACACTGTCCAGAAGCGCCGCCCACTTCTCTGGGCTCGGTCTCATCTGAGATGGACAGTAGCACAGTGGAATCGTGTTTTGTGGTCCGACGAGTTGACATTTCAAAGAGTTTTTGTACAAAACAGCCATCGTGTTCTCCGGCCCAAAGAGGAAAAGGACCATCCAAGCTGTTATCAACGTCGGGTTAAAAAGCCAGCGTCTGTCATGGTATGGGGGTGTGTCAGTGCCCATGGCATGGGTAACTTGCACGTCTGTGAGGGCACCATTAATGCAGAAATATATGTACACATTTTGGAGCAACATATGCTGCCATCATGAGCAGGACAACGCCAAACAACATTCTGCCCGGATTACAAGCGCATGGTTGCGTAAGTAGAGAGTCCAGGTGCTAGCATGGTCTTCCCGCAGTCCTGACCTGTCTCCGATTGAGAACGTGTGGCGCATTATGAAGCACAAAATAAGGCAATGAATGCCTCGTGCAGTTGCGAAGCTGAAGAAATGCGTAATGAAGAAAAATGGGGGTTAAAATTTTGCTTACTAAATTTAACCAACTGGTGTCTTCAGTGCTTGAATGCTTCATAAGTGTTATTAAAAGGAAAGGTGATGTTACACAGTGTTAAACAATCGACTGTCCCAACTTTTTGGAGTGTTCTGCCGTCCTCAGATTTGAAATGAGTGTATATTTTCAAAAATAAATTAAAGTCACAAAGTAAAACATCAAATAATGTGTTAATAATGTGTTTTCAATATAGTACGTTCCTAATTGAATTTTCAAATAACTCTTTTTGTTTGTTTTTTGCATTTCCTATAGTGTCCCAACTTTTATGGAATTGGGGTTGCATATAAAATTTTAAAATAGCTGTTTTGGAAAAAGAAAAAAAAAAAGTACTGACCTTTATCTTTCCTTGTTGCTGAGATGGTACACTCAAGGGCATATCTTTCATTTGGAAATTTGTGCCTTTAAAAATAATGAGGTGCCATTAAGATATCTACCCATGACAGCACCACCTCAGCAACAAGGAAAGGTACAGTGTAGTACCCTTTTTTCCTGAGAAGATACAATTGAGCCAGGATACAACTGAACAGTTGAGGGTCAATTATTTTACCCAACCAGGTTAACTTGACACTGCTAAGATTTGAACTCACAATCTTCCAAGCAGTGGCCTTACTCACTGAGTCACCACTTCCTACTTCCATTTCCCCAGATATTCTGAAGGCTCTGATGATCAGAAAGACATGTTGAGGTCATCATGTCCACCAGCATAAGCACCACTTTTGCTTACATCATCAGGCAGAAAGCTGCATGAACATGAACCTCCATCTTGAACTATACTCCAAACTCAACTGTTTTAGTCGCAAAGATCAATCATCAAACATTTCAAGCCTTATTGCCATGCAAGTATATCGCCATGCAGCATGTTCCCCATGGGAGTTACACGAGAATATGACTTGGCAAATCAGCTCTGGAACATTCAACTTGTGGGCCTACATACAGTGAATATAAAAGGTCTACACACTCTAGTTAAAATTGCAGTTAAAATGCAATCCTTTGTTGATTTGAATTGTGCTTTGGGTCGGTATTGTGCTGGAAGGCATGTTTTGTGACAAAATAGATTGGCATTTGAAGATATCCCTGATTCCCTCTTACGTGACTAGAGCCCCAGTCCAAGCTGAAAAGCAGCAGCCCCATAGCATGATGCTGCCTCCACCATGTTTCACTGTAGGTGTGGTGTTCTATGGGTGAAAAGCTGTCTTGTTTTTGTGCCTTTAAGGATTATGGCCAAAATTTTCTACGTTGGTTTCATCACATCATACCACATTGTGCCACATGGTTTGGGGTGATTCAGGCTGGATTGGAAGGTTTTTGTTTTTTGTGAGCAAGGACATGATTTATCTTGATTTCAGTCTTTTTTTTTTTTTTTTTTACACAAAAACCTGCAATTTTAACAGGAGTGTTTAGACTTATATATATATATCCACTGTATAACATGCAGTACACTGTCTGTAGAAACATACCATACATGTACAATTATGTTCAACTAGTTACAATATAAATGTACTTTCAATGGTAGAATATTGGTTCTTAGAGCTCAATTGTGATCCTTAATGTTGCTTTTTTATACCGTAGATGTACCTTTAATACTGTAACACCAGCCCAGGACATTACCCCTCTACTGCATTTGCTGTGTTTTGAAACTTAGCCTCATTTACTGAATTTATCCCTTGGTTTCATATCAGGTTATTTCATACCTGATGTGAAAAATATGTCTGACCCTTGCCTTAATATTCTGAGTACAGAGCTGTTTTGGATTTGTCTCAACTCTCTCTGCATCTTGATCTTAAAACTCAACTGGATTTTAGTGACATGCGGTTGTACCTCAGAACCCTTATTTTTTTAAGCATTTATTGAAAGAAAGCGTCTAAATACAAAGTACAGTGTAAGTAATTTGCAACAGTCAGAGGTTTACTTGTAATTTGTAACTGTCTTCAGGACAGAGGACTTTTAGGTGTTTCAGTAACATGACAAGCTGCATTTGTTTGTCTTATTAATTTCAAGAGAGAGTACAAAGAGAGCCTGGTGAGGGGACGACTGCTTATAGTTACAGTATACACTGATCAGCCATAACATTAAAACCACCTGCCTAATATTGTGTAGGTCCACATTCTGCTGCCAAAACAGCTCTGACCCATCAAGGCAAGGACTTCATAAGACCTCTGAAGGTGTGCTGTGGTATCTGGCACCATGACGTCAGCAGCAGATCCTGTAAGTAGCGAGGTGGGGCCCCTACGGATCAGATTAGTTTGTCCAGTACGTCCCACAGATGCTCGATCGGATTGAGATCTGGGGAATTTGGAGGCCGATTCAACACCTTGAACTCTTTGTCATGCTCGTCAAACCATTCCTGAACAGTTTTTGCTGTGTGGCAGGGTGCGTTATCCTGCTGAAAAAGGCCACTTTTGGTAGTGGACAGGGGTCAGCATGGGTGCTCCGACTGGTCTGCGGCTATGCAGCCCCACATGTAGTACGCTGTGATGCACTGTGTTCTGAGACCTTACAGTTACTGGGACTCTTCTAAGGGATCAGAATAGATGGGCTAGCCTTCGATCCCCATGCACATCTGAGCCTTGGGCGCCCATGACCCTGTCACTGGCTCACTTCCTTGAACCACTTTTTGTAGGTACTACCACTGCATACCGGGAACACCCCACAAGACCTGCCGTTTTTGAGCTCTGACCCAGTCGTCTTGCCGTCACAATTGGCTCACTTGTCAAAGTCGCTCAGGTCCTTACACTTTCCCATTTTTCTTGCTTCCAACATATCAACTTTGAGAACTGACTGTTCACTCACTGGCTAATACAACCCCGATTCCAAAAAAGTTGGGACGCTGTGTAAAATGTAAATAAAACCAGAATGCAATGATCTGCAAATCTCATAAACCCATATGTTACTCACAATAGAACATGGAATGGAAAGGCACCATCAATGCTGAAATGTATTTTTAGAGCAACATATGCTTCCAATCAGATTCCATCCCATCTTTACTTCTGAGAGACGCCGCCTCTCTAAGACACTCTTTTTATACCCAATCATCTTACTGACCTGTTGCCAGTTAACCTAATTAGTTGCAAAATGTTCCTCCAGCTGTTTCTTTTTAGTAACACTTACTTTTCCAGCTTTTTGCTACCCTGTCCCAACTTTTTTTTAAGACATTCAAAATGACATAATTTTTTTCTCAAAACGGTACATTTCCTCCGTTTAAACATTTGATGTTTTCTATGTTCTATTGCGAATAACATACGGGTTTATGAGATTTGCAAATCATCGCATTCTGTTTTTATTTACGTTTTACACAGCGTCCCAACTTTTTTTTGGAATCGGGGTTGTATATCCCACCCCTTGACATGTACCATTTTAACCAGATAATCAATGTTATTCACGTCCCGTGTCCATGCTTTTAACGCTATAGCTGGCCGTTGTATATGTTGCTACTGTATATAACAAATAAAAAGTGATAACAGCGTAACAGCATGCGCTACACATAACTAAATATTATAGACATTTACTATAAAATGACAGTAAAGCTGTTCCTGCATGTAAAGGAAAACTTTTGGATGCAACTATATGCACTGTTATTCATGTCTTGAAACTTTCTCCTTCTTTTACACTTAGGATCCTGAAACAGATTCTGTTTGTGCACCTTCATATTTGTTTTCAAGAGCTGCTGTATTTCTTTAGCATGTTGGCCTGTTTGTCACCTAGGTGCACTCTCGGTGCTTAAAGGATGCCTGCATCCATATCTCCACTGCCATCTTAATAACCTTATGCTTCCCATTCCCCCTGTGCCACCCGATCTCATTACTCTTCTCAAACTGTGTACAGGCGAGAGTTTGGGCCAGGCACTAATCTGATGTGGCGAATCGCTTAACAATAATTTTTTCCTCTCTGTCTCCAGTGTTGACTGTTATCAGCGTCGCAAATATTAAGACATTAATAATGGCACAGGGAGTTGGAAATGAGAGAATGGAAATGTGTTTTATTTTTTAGGGTGAGTGATTATTACTTGGGGTTAAAACGACAGCATTAAGGGTATCACTTTGCTTTCTGGGACAATTCATTCCTCCTTATTCTCTGTGGATTTGAATTCGATTTGGTTCATGTTTTTTTTTTTTTTTTACCCCCCTGTAATCTGATCCCAGATACACAACATCCATTAGGTCACTGTTTTTCATTCTAAATAGGCACTGCCCTTCTTCACCCCACCCCCAACCCAAAAAAAAGGGCAAAAAAAAAAAAAAAAACTTTATTGTTGAAACAAACAGCAGACGGGATGAGGAGGATGCAGGAAGTAGGGGGAAGTTGCTATAATTGTATAGGAGCCAGCACTCCTTTGAAGTCGGGGTGTTGAGAGGCAGCGAGGGCGAGAGAGCCCTCCACAGACAGTGGAGAGATAGAGCTCATTTTGATTGCTCTGAAGCCGTGGAAGGCAGTAAATCTCCGCCGGTGAAATTCTCATGCTCTCTGTGCCTTTGCTTTGCCCTTGAGCAAGGCTGCTTGACTTCAAGACACTTCAAGATGCCAAGATACTTTAATCACTAGTCTGTCACTATGATTTACATCTTTAATACAAAATCTGCAGCCATAATAATCCTAATAGCTGCAGCATATCCGAGTAGACGTTCGAGAATTTCAGAGCCTCGGTGACAGATCAGCTTTTTATTTTTGTTTTATTTATTTTTTGCTTTAATGAGCTTGTCGATGTTTAAACAGCACATTCCTGCTGTGTTCCTCCCTAGTTAGGAAACCACAACTTCACACTTCCTTATTCTCTTGCCATTTCGGCACTGCAGAAACCCTGTTTCTGCAAATCAGGAGTTCTCACTGCACTCAGAAATGAAAACCTGCCTCTGGCTGGTAAACACTCTTTGAAACCTCTTAAAGATGCTGTCATGCTGACACTGTTGTCTCCCGGCTGCACGTAACGTTGAGAGACACTCCACTAAGAAGCGACTTAGCAATCTGTTATAGATATATGCATGTGTCTGTCAGTTTGTCTGACAAGAAAGAGGAAGGGAAAAAAGCGCATTCTTTAGAAATATAATACCCTAATACATTAGATCCTTTTAGTAAATGTTAAAAATGCACCTAAAACACATCCGATTCTAATTCCAACCCACTGGTTTGGGAGTTGTTTTTCCTCTTTTTTTCCTGTTCAGGATGGGTATCAGTACAGACTTACTGCTGAGTTTTGAGAGCTCAGCCTGCATCTTAATTTTGCCGTTTTCAATAACTGTCTGGCCAGGGCTCTGAGGTGGTTGAGTAGGGGGGAAAAAAAGCAAAGAAAAGTAACACCCTTCCTGGGCCTGATTGCTATCTGAGCTTTAAAAGTCGAACCGTGGCTTGCTGGCTCCCCCAAATGGACGAAGACGAAAGAGAGAGATGGCCAGGAGAAAAGGTACGGTGAGGCTGGAGTGGCCTTTCCAGACTGAAATACATGCTGCAATGTCTGTGTTTAATCACGTGTATGTGAGGAAGATTGCAATATCTGAGTACTTGAGGATAAGGGTAATTATTAAAAGAAAAAAAAATGAGCTCCCTGGCAGTCCTGTTAAGAATTCACAACCTTGACCAGTTGAGTTAACATTTCTTCAAATTTTCTACAATAGATGTCTGGTTCTTGAGCGAAACTACCTCATTTCAGTGGGCACTTTTATCAAGTTTAATGCTGGCTGTCGTGTTGGGATCATGCAGGCATAATGGAGCCCTGTGAATACGTCTCCTCAGTAAAGAGCCACATTTAAGCAAAGTTCCACTTGTACAGATATGAGTTCGTGAGATATTAGTTAGACTGAATGAGATTTTTGTTTTGTTTTTTTTGTTTTGCTTTTCTCTGCGAACACAATTGGGCTCACAAGTCACGTGGTGACAAGGTACGGTAAACGGGGGTATTTTCAAAATGCTGAAAAAGCTGTAAATTCTGTACGCTCCAGAGAATGCACAGACTTTGTGAAAATACCCATGCTACCGTACTACATTACCCGACTATTACAAAGTGCTGGTACTGGAGACTCCTTCCACAAAAGCTAAATACTTCACAAATACTTCCAAACAAGTCCCTCTGCATGATCTGTTGCTATAGAAACGATAATGCATTAAACCAAATTAATATAAACCTTGACTGTGTCTTCCAAAAGAATAAGAAATAAATAAATAAATCTAACTGACATTATATGTGTCATGGATTTCCCCTCGGGACAGCGTACGCTTCCGGGTTTTCAGAGACATTGACTTTGTTTACTTTCTACACGTGTGTTTTGTGATGGTTTCTGTCCCGTCTCCATGCTTGATTGTTATTGGATGTCTTCCTCACGTGTCATCGTTATTCACCGCTGTTTATGTTTTAGCTTTGATTACGTGTATTCTTTAAACCCCTCGTGTGTTCAACGCGAAGTATTGTGCGTTTCTGTGTTTTTATTGCCAGACCCGTACTAAGCCATTCATCCTCGTTTCTACCTCTGTGGTTTTTTATCCTGTTTACGTCTGCGTGTTTCTCATTCTTGCTTTTGTCTGGTATACCCTGTCTGCCGATCGCCTGAACTTTGAATGTTTATGACCAAGTATTTTGCCTTTCGATTTGCATTTGTCCGCCTCTCTCTCTTCAATAAAGCTCTTAACTGCACTTGCATCCGTCTATAATCTCATTACATGACAATATGTCTTAAGTAAATCTTTAACAGATACACTGTCAGGTATTTCCCCTCGTGCTGAGTGTCAGATCGCTTCCGGGTTGTCACTGACTTTGTTTATGTTCACAGGTGTGTTCTATTTTGGTTTCTGTCCTGTCTCCACTCTTGTCATGTTATGGGTTGTTTCCCTCACGTGTCCTGATCAGTCTCAGCTGCTCCTTGTTACCCCTTTTGATTAGTTTGTATATTTAAACCCCTCGTGTATCTTTGTACTTAGCGAAGTATTGTGTTTTCACCCGGTACATTACCAAGCCGCTTGTCTCGTGTTTCTAGTTCCGGGCTTGTGATTTCGTGCCTGTTTCTCGTTTCTCGTGTTCGCTTTATCGCCTGACCCACGGCTGTTTTTGGATTCTGCCTTCGCCAGTCGTTTTGGATTTGTCTCCGTGCCCTTCAATAAAGCCTTTAACTGCATTTGCATCCATCTGCACTCGCCATACACGACATACACTGCAGACATGTTCTAATGTACTTATTATTATTTACATATGTGTGTGAATTAATTAGTTTCAGGCAAAAGAAAAATGAAAAAAAAAAAAAAACAGTTATCAAGCACTTTCTTCCAGGTATCAACGATGAATGTGTGTTCAGAGTGCATATCTGATAAATATATTTTAAAATGAGAACATGACCTTCAGACCAAAGCTGAAAGGATATCTCGGCGAGCCGAAATGCTGCGCTTTAACAGCCTGAAAAGCTCGCCGGTGAATAATGTTTACTGGCTGCAGCTCAGTAATTACAACCCAAGCTAATGCTTCCCATTGTTATCCATTCTAACCATGCATCTCATTAATGTGGTTCTGTTTAATGTTTACCATGAAAACTGTTTAAGACAGCTAAATTTCAGACTGTAATTCCATTTTATGGCCTTTCTCCACCCAAGCGCACAAGTTAATCTACTGCTCCTGGGCGGATTTATTGTTATTAAAAAAATTAATTAAAGAGGAATCATGTAACGACAATATACTTTAAGTAAAATGTGACAACAAAGCTTTCTCTATATATTTAAATGGATGATTTCTGAATGACTGCCTTTATTTTTTAATTTTCGAAGCCACCAGTAAGCAAAAGCAATGGAAGAAATAGATTATATTATAAAATCTTAAAAATTAAACCTTGCAAAATCTTGAGCACATGGTCTATCTTGGAGAAAATGTGTGATGCAGGTTAATTAGTCTATGACAATCTGTTAAAACTCTACTTAAGAGTAGCATTCATTGGACTACATGACACCTCCCCTTCATAATAACTTACATAAACCTATATAAAATATTCTAATAAGCATCAAATAATATATAGAGTGTTATTGTCAACTGGACATAACACCTGCGTCAAGTGATGTTTATTGTTGTAGACATCGGCTTGTGTTATGGCAGTTTCTGAGCTGAAAATTTTATACCACAGCGCTGTTGAATTCTCAATTCTGATTGGTCAGGAAGTGTTGATTTATTTTCCATAACTGCAGCTCAAATAATAGTTCCAGCTAGAGGTTGACCAATTGATCGTTTTAACTTGAGCGGCTGAGAACTGTCCTGTCATTATACAGCACAAGAGCGGCCTCTAGAGGCGAAATGAAAACTATCACTGACAAATTTTGTTGTGCTATTTGAAGTGTTTTTTATTCATTTTGGCAGTCTCTATTTTTATATTTTGTGGAGTGTTACTTTTTGGATGTATATCATTTAACTACTTTAATATTTATTAACAGTTAATATATATGAATATTTATATACTTATTTGTTTTTAAAAAGTACAGTATGGTTTCATGGTACAGTCAGTACTGTTTATTTTTGTAATAAAGTTCAGCAATATTTTACTTTGAGTGTTATGTTTTCATTCTGTACCCATTTTTAACTATCAGTTATCGGCAGGTACTGCCCAACTTAATTATCACTAAAATCCTCTATCGGTCGACCTCTAGTCCCAGCTTCAAGATTTGTACATTCTAATACATTATCATTTTTATGGTAACAACTTACACAAGGACTTGTATGTTGGATGATTCACATAAACGGATAAAAAAAAAATTCTGTGAAGAGAGTTTCTTTTTGGAAGGAGTCTCCAGTGTCAACGCTTTGTAACAGTCAGAGGTAACTTCAAGGAATGGAGGACTTTCTGGTTTCTCTGTAACATGACACGCTAGTTATTATTGTCAAAATAGAGATAGTTTATAGCAGCTATAAAATAAGTGATAACATGAACTAACTTGTTTGGTGAATGCACCACAACACTGAATGTAAATAGAAACTGATATAAAGCATGGATTGTGGTTCTTTAATAAAGAATCATTATCATCACTGGCAAGTTGCTGTGGTATAACAGGCATAACAATTCAGGATGAGCTGTTATTAGAAAATAATCCACTTTTGGGTAGTAACAGTAAGTAAGTCTAATTTATTGCATTGTCACAAGTATTCATAGCACTTTTACAAGCAGACATAAGGAAAGGTCACCTTACCATTTCTAGAAGCAATTAAAAACAATTAATTTTATTTTATTGATGGAAGTCTGTTATACAATTAGTCAGGACACTGTTGGGTTCCTGTGTGTAGAGCATCATGACTCTATGTCTGTTATAAGATTAGTCAGGACACTGTTGGGTTCCTGTGTGTAGAGTATCATGACTCTATGATTAGCTGCCTGTGAGCAGGGTGACGGGGAAAGAGGAGGAGTGTGAGCCCCCTGCTGGGCAAACAATTCACACCTCTCCACAATAATACTAGTACAGAGATAAAACAGACAGCACAACTAAAACTTTTTGGATAGTAACGCACCGTATACAACTGCCACAATACAATTATAAAATTGAAATCTAGTAGGCTAGGTAAAAAAAGAAATATTTATGGAAAAACAGCAAATTCTTAACACCCTGAGTGTCTACTTTCATATGAGCCATTAACCACTACTGTGAAGTGTGACATCAAAAATAAATACAATGCTGAACATGGGCACGCCCCAAAACAGGTGGAAATTCCATTTTTTTGCCCTCTGGAAAAAAAAAGAGTTAAGAGACAGAAAATAAACAACTCTGTCACTGCATTAGCATGGAGAATGTAGCAGTGCTATGTCACAGGTTTTCATGTCAATCTTACCACCAAGTGTCAAGTTCAGTGTGCCACCTTTGTTCAATTTTAGTTTAACCCTCATTTAAATGGCAAGCTGTCACATCAATGTCACGTCGTACCATTATACCATTATACGACGTTGATTTTAAAAAACCAACAACAAAGAATCATGCGGTAAACGTACGGCGTTGTGAATAAATGTAGTGGAATATCAAGCACTGAAACACAACTACAGTACAACACAGAAGTCAGCAAGTGCAGTGGATGTCTTTTAAAAAGCTAAAGCGCAATAACAAAGGAGGCGTACTTGAATGAACACTCACAGATCAGAACAAAATAAAGGAGCTTTGACGCTGCCATCATATCTCTCAAGTGTTTCCATCTACACAAAGTTCAACCTGAGCATAATTGAGAACACATAAAGAACCGCCATCTACGACTACCTACTACCCTTCTTAGGTTAAATTTAAACCGTTTAGCACATAAAAGAGAGGTCTTTGAGGACTAGATCCGACGAAGCGAAGGATGCTTTAGAACCAAACCACGGAGCATATGCTATCCCATTGGGAGGTGAAGAGTGGGAGGATGATGACCTTGCGATCTTTACTTTGCTGTTAAAATCAAGTCTTTGAGGCGACACGTAAGGAAAGTTCCAGAGCGTTGCAGAGAATCGATTCACCGAGGCTTTTCACACTCTCACGCAGCGGGACCAATAACCTGTCAGTGAAACGTCGGCGCCGTTTTTCGGCGGGAGAGTAATGCGCAAAGCTTTTATTACAGTGCTAGACAAAATGGTAGCTCTGACCTCCTGGGGGAAGGGAC
Organism: Ictalurus furcatus; assembly: GCF_023375685.1. Taxonomy (NCBI): domain Eukaryota; kingdom Metazoa; phylum Chordata; class Actinopteri; order Siluriformes; family Ictaluridae; genus Ictalurus; species Ictalurus furcatus. The sequence continues at coordinate 16,946,307 of NC_071275.1, forward strand.
AGAATGTCCGGGTGTGTATTACTGCATAACGTATGACCGAGAGCTAGTACAGGAGCTGTGCTGGGGTACACATGGACACTTGACACTGTAGCTGAGATGTGTGGGTGTGTAATTGAAATATCTTGGGGCTGGCTGATGTGTGATGGCATTGGAGATTTGAGAGACAGAGACAGAGAGAGAGAGATACAGCGAGGGAGGGAGAAGAACCAGACCGGCGAGATGAAGGACTGCAGCCTAATTTATCTGCACAGCCTCTGTGATGGGTGTCCATCCATTATGCCAAAACACACACACGCTTTGATTCAGAGAGATCCTCAGTGTAATTACTATGATTATGGTAGATTATATTGGGCCTCTGTCCAGAATACAGTTTGAAAAGAGACACGAGGCTATTTCGGGAAAACATTCACTGTTTCGGCACAGTGGTCCAAATCAAGAGTGCATGTCCTGTAATGAGCCATTTTCACATCAGATATTTGCTCAGGAAAAATATTGTGGCTCTATTTTATATATACATATATATATAGAGAGAGAGAGAGAGAGAGAGAGAGAGACAGACAGACAGACAACAGACAGACAGATAGATAGATAGATTTAATTAATTGTACCAGCACGCAAAGGCACATTTCACACATTCACTATATTCACTGTCCATGTGTCAAGGTTAGTAACTCTCAGTAATTGCAGTTTTTCTGTGTAACATATCAGCTGTGAGACATAATTATTCCCACACACTTTCTATCTTTAAAACATGTCTTCACCAATCCCAAACTTACCTCTTGTCATGACTGGGAAGCAAAGGCATATGCAAATGCAGATATTATTTTATGATGTGCACAACAAAACAGCCAAAAGTGTGAAAACCAGAGCCATAAATATAAAACTAAACACCAGATACCAATAGCAAGGTTGTGGACTGCACAGCAACATTAAAAGCTTGGGTATGTCTCTACCAGCCCCCTAGTTCAGTAGGTAGTGAATCAGTATATCATGGACATGAGTTCGGACCCTGACTCACTACACATCAGGACACTGGTAACTGAATTTCTGGTGAACTGACTACGTACTCACGTTGTAAAACGTCACCAAGAATTAAAACCTTACAAATATTTACGTTTTATATGTCATATAAATTTGCTAGCTTAATCACATGTATTTCTGTCATAATATGTCAAGCAGGATCGTAGGCTAGCTAGTGGATCGAATAAATAAATAAATCACTAAACACTTAAAAGACATTAAAAGACATGTACAAACCGTATATCGAACGTAAAATAAACTTAAAAATCGCTAACGTAAGTAATCATTCCAGAGCTACGACAACGATAACATGCTACTTATATTTGTAACAGGAAATTGACTGAGAGTTTGTCTGCCATTTTTTTCGAGCTGAGAGGCTTCACAAAACATGACGTCACTTCCAGTAAGGGAACATAGTGAGCATCGATGCTCCCTGGTATTTGTAGGGCATTGTGGGAGCGAACGTTCCAGTACACTGGAAGGATTTTGCGATTGAGCAAATTCAAGGACGCCTTAAAATGGCCGACTCCCTGATCAGTGCCCTGACTACTGAACTACGGAACTGATTGAGACGCACCCGCGACAATGAGGTTTTGAAAAACTAGAACTTAGATAAGGGTGCTTATTAGGAGTAACACAGAACAGGTGTGAGTGATCAGTGGAACATGTGACATGGTCATATGATGTGCCGGGGCTGATGGTTCATGAAGTTTAGTCCCAATTCCCAGGAATATATCATGTAAGGGCAAACTGCTGTAGTATAAGAAGAATAAAACACGTTGGAACATGCTGAAAAGTTGATTACTTCCCAATAAAAGCACATCCATATTGTTTTATTCTTCTTAAACCACAGCAATCTGCCACTGATGTATTTTTAAAAAAAATACACTTCTGACCAATCAGAAACAAGAATTGCTTAGTTGCTTATTTTGTGTCATATCAATTAGGATTATAGCATATATCAAAATGTCATCGCAGTTTGTAAGCGCTTTTATATATACAGTGAGGGAAAGAAGTATTTGATCCCCTGCTGATTTTGTACGTTTGCCCACCGACAAAGAAATGATCAGTCTATAATTTTAATGGTAGGTTTATTTGAACAGTGAGACAGAATAACAACAAGAAAATCCAGAAAAACGCATGTCAAAAATGTTATAAATTGATTTGCATTTTAATGAGGGAAATAAGTATTTGACCACCTCTCAATCAGAAAGATTTCTGGCTCCCAGGTATCTTTTATACAGGTAACGAGCTGAGATTAGGAGCACACTCTTAAAGGGAGTGCTCCTAATCTCAGCTTGTTACCTGTATAAAGACACCTGTCCACAGAAGCAATCAATCAATCAGATTCCAAACTCTCCACCATGGCCAAGACCAAAGAACTCTCCAAGGATGTCAGGGACAAGATTGTAGACCTACACAAGTCTGGAATGGGCTACAAGACCACTGACAAGCAGCTTGGTGAGAAGGTGACAACAGTTGGTGCGATTATTCGCAAATGGAAGAAACACAAAAGAACTGTCAATCTCCCTCGGCCTGGGGCTCCATGCAAGATCTCACCTCGTGGAGTTGCAATGATCATGAGAACAGTGAGGAATCAGCCCAGAACTACACGGGAGGATCTTGTCAATGATCTCAAGGCAGCTGGGACCATAGTCACCAAGAAAACAATTGGTAACACACTACGCCGTGAAGGACTGAAATCCTGCAGCGCCCGCAAGGTCCCCCTGTTCAAGAATGCACATATACATGCCCGTCTGAAGTTTGCCAATGAATATCTGAATGATTCAGAGGACACCTGGGTGAAAGTGTTGTGGTCAGATGAGACCAAAATAGAGCTCTTTGGCATCAACTCAACTCGCCGTGTTTGGAGGAGGAGGAATGCTGCCTATGACCCCAAGAACACCATCCCCACCGTCAAACATGGAGGTGGAAACATTATGCTTTGGGGGTGTTTTTCTGCTAAGGGGACAGGACAATTTCACCGCATCAAAGGGACGATGGACGGAGCCATGTACCATCAAATCTTGGGGGAGAACCTCCTTCCCTCAGCCAGGGCATTGAAAATGGGTCGTGGATGGGTATTCCAGCATGACAATGACCCAAAACACACGGCCAAGGCAACAAAGGAGTGGCTCAAGAAGAAGCACATTAAGGTCCTGGAGTGACCTAGGCAGTCTCCAGACCTTAATCCCATAGAAAATCTGTGGAGAGAGCTGAAGGTTCGAGTTGCCAAACGTCAGCCTCGAAACCTTAATGACTTGGAGAAGATCTGCAAAGGGGAGTGGGACAAAATCCGTCCTGAGATGTGTGCAAACCTGGTGGCCAACTACAAGAAACGTCTGACCTCTGTGATTGCCAACAAGGGTTTTGCCAGTACCAAGTACTAAGTCATGTTTTGCAGAGGGGTCAAATACATATTTCCCTCATTAAAATGCAAATCAATTTATAACATTTTTGACATGCGTTTTTCTGGATTTTCTTGTTGTTATTCTGTCTCTCACTGTTCAAATAAATCTACCATTAAAATTATAGACTGATCATTTCTTTGTCGGTGGGCAAACGTACAAAATCAGCAGGGGATCAAATACTTCTTTCCCTCACTGTATGTATATATATATATATATATATATATATATATATATATATATATATATATATATATATATAGTCTTTTGGGCTATCCGTGTGTCAGCTACATTTAGTTCAATCATCTATCTACTTACTCAGTGTATTACTTTTTAACACAGTGCCTGGACCACTGCCCTTTCACTATAAAACACTCTCTACACAAGTGCTCCTTCTTCTTTTATAATTCCAATTTTACACTTGAGCTGGTTCATATTATACCCTAACAGGATTATTTTGTTCTGTAGAACCCACAGTGAAGTGGACGAAGGAGTCAGAGAGAGAGATTCTGTGTGTGTGTGTGAAGGCAACAGAGGCTAAATATTAGTTAGAGAAGGATCTCCACAATCAGATTTAAGTCTGAATTGGTTAGTTATTCATTATTGATGTCCTATTTGAATATAGGTATATATATATATATATATATATATATATATATATATATATATATATATATATACCTATATTCAAATAGGACATCAATAATGAATAACTATATATATATATATATATATATATATATATAACTCTCTCTCTTTATTTATATATATATGAATATATTCATATCTATCTATCTATCTATCTCTCTCTCTCTCTCTCTCTCTCTCTCTATATATATATATATATATAGAGAGAGAGAGAGAGAGAGAGAGAGAGAGAGAGAGAGAGAGAGATAGATAGATAGATATGAATATATTCATATATATATATAAATAAAGAGAGAGAGTTTTATATATATATATATATATATATATATATATATATATATATATATATATATATATATATATGTATATATATATATATATATAGAGAGAGAGAGAGAGAGAGAGAGAGAGATAGAGAGAGAGAGAGAGAGAGAGTTATATATAGTTATATGGGTACATTGATCATTACAGAAGGAGTTTGGCCAAAAATTATATTTACAAAATGTATTTACCTTACATGTCACTGAAGATATGTTTGTTGTCGGATGTTTTTTGCTTTAGCTTTGCCCTGTAGTTACATTGTTTATGTTCGTTGTAGGGTGAGACGTGGTTTGGGAACTGGAGTTCGAGGCGGCCATGTTTGTAAACCCGTGAAGTAATTTAGGGACTAGATTTTTGATGCAGATTCCTGCGCTGATATGACAACTTCTTTAAGTAAATGCTGTACTTTCGTGAACTCTGAGTATTAAACTTGTTGACCGTCATGGCAGAGAGGTTCAATGTTAAGAAATCAGCCTCATATTTTGGTACTCGTGTTTGCACTTGAGTGGGAAATTTAGTACATTAAGGGTTCTGAATCATGTGGCAAAAAAAGAAAATCTTTAATATGAAGTAAAGCCTGGATTCATTGAGGGCCGTGTGGTCATAGCACTGATATATGGAAAGCCAAGCTAAAGCACTTGCAAACAGCTGCATAACTCTCCTGAGGGCCTGAAAACATGCGCTTAATCAAAGGTTAGATGTCAGGATGTGGCTGAGGTACTCTATTAAAATGTTACAGTTGGATGCTTGGAACAAAGAGGAATTTCCTCTAGCCTTTCATTGTACTTGCAACAAAATTGCACTACTTCACCTGTTAAATCATTTGTAACTACACCACTGCTTGAGTGTATGTACGAAAATGTTCTGAATACCCGAATACTGTTAACCAGTGCAAAAGTTTATATACCTTTACTTTGTAATGGTGAACATTAAATGACATGACAATTAATGTAAGTTAAAGTAATGTCCCTTGATGAAATGTTATGTATATATTTTGTTTAAGGATAAGTGATAGTTCTTCCTGATTTTGTTGCCTCTCAATTTACTCACAACGAATTGAGAATTTAAGCCTGTTTTCATTCATTTAAAGTGTTGGCTGTTCTAAGTGATTAGAAAGCTTAATGAGGCACAAACAAATGAATTATTTAGGGCATGTCAATGGGGACTGCAAACATAATTGCTTAGTTAGACTCTGTTGCTTTAATGTGTAATATACTATATGTTATACTAGGATATTATTAATCAAGAATCTACAGTAGTGTGCAAAAGTATCAGGCACATGCAAAGAAATGCCATAGAGCAAAGATGTCTTCAAAAATAATGAAATCAAATGTTTCTCCATTAAAAAAATACTACAAAGAGCTGTAAACAGTAATGAATGAAACAAAGGCAATATTTGTTGTGACAACCGTTTGCATAAAAAAAAAAAAAAAAAAACCTTCCAACAGGGCAATGATCCCAAGCATACCTCAAATTCCGCCAAGGCTTGGTTGCAGAAGAAGTCCTGGAAGATTCTACAGGGCCATCACAGTCACCTGACTTGAATCCCATCGAAAATCTCTGGTGGGATTTGAAGAAGGAAGTTGCAGCACGCAAACCCAAGAATATTACTGAACTGGAGGCCATTGCTCATGAGGAATGGGATAAGATTCCTCAGGAACGCTGCGAGAAGCTCTGCATCTCATTTGCAGCAGGTCATAACAGCAAAAGGGTGCTCTACTAAGTAATAAAGATGCTCGCCATGAAGGGGTTGAATAATTTTGAGACTGGAGAAGTCATTATAAGTTGCATTTTCAGTTGAATTTGGGGAAACCACTAGAATCATTCATCGTGTTGAATTATTTCAGTCCCTTTTGTTTGATTTGTTCATTGCAAACAGCTGAATGTCTGTACATTCTGTCAATAAACCTGATTTGCAATGGGGTCGAATCATTTTAATTGCAACTGTAGGTAATACCGGATATAGTACTCCCTGCAGGTGTGATTGGTTCAGTGACTGATCAGAGAAAACAGCCTTACAGCACAGACCTGCTAAATCCAATCCCACCTTTAAACAGACTGCAGCAGAGTCTACTCTAAATGGCTCACATACATCCTTCTCAAGTAAATCCAGCCTGCTTGTTTGTAAAGCAAATATCACAGCAAGGCCTTGGAGAAACAGTTTGAATGTTTGGGGCTAGTAAGCATGGCGTGAAAGGTTTACGCAATCAAAATGCCAATATGCACACCAGCGGCACCTCAGTAATGGCTGTCAGGAAAGCTGGATTTGCTCCAGTTGACCTGGTTAAAAAGATGTGACACAAACAGACTTGACAAAGGTGAAAGCTGTTCACTTTTTCATCTTCTGTTTGTAAAAATAAATAAATAAATAAGCGCTAATTTGGCTGGGTAGAGCTGCTGTCCTCCATAGACTAATCAGGGTGAACTGTGGCAATGTGACAGCTAGAGACAGACTACTATTAGCCGCTTTGCTGCACTGCATGCCTAAGTGACCCAACATGACCTAGCCGTGACAAATTGGTCAGAGTACGCACAAGGCATCTCATATAAAATAGGGTATTACAGCTTGAATGAATGAATGAATGAATAATAAATAAATAAATAAGGGTGATGGGTGTCTTTCTTAAATATGTATAATTCGTTATAGTTATAGTTTTAAGAATAAAAAGAGAATCTGCAAAGAGGAGAAAAAAGAGAGCATGGTGGTCCCCGTCGTGGTTGACCCTGACTTGAACCGCCGCTTTGATTCAGTGTTATTTCAAAGGACATAGTGCACCACACTCGTTTCAGGCTAACAACTTCATGATGTGATAATTCTCCCTCACCGGGTGAGAGATGTCACCCACGCAACTTTTCCGAATGACGAACGATCCTAATTCAAGTCAAGTTGTTGTGCCATGAAGAGAAACTACGACATTTCAATAAGGCCCGTCGACCCATATCGTACAGAAATAACCCCTCAGTCTCATGGCCAAAATATACACCGGCTCATAGATAAAGGGATAATGTTCATGAGGAATCAAATCGGGTACTATGTCTTGCTTGTGGGTTGGCCTTCCCTTAAAGAATGCACGGTGTGAAATCCTCTCTGTGCACTTTTAAATTTTTTCCTTTGCTTGATGCAATTAAAATAAAGGACTTTGTGCATTCCCACAGGACTGAAGAAGAAAGAGAAAGAGAGGAACTTTGATACTTCAAAGCCTTGTTTTATCACTCTTTGGAGAAACAGGGCATGAAAAGACTAAAGAAACAACCAGCGATAGCTCAAAACATACAGACATGATCAGTACATGAAGCTCTTTCATCATTAATTTAAAAACAGTCTACACATAATGTACACTGATGTTCTCAAAGCACCAGGGTGATGAAACATCTACAAAGAGCCTGGAAACATAAACAGTTCTACTTTCTCACTTTCTCAGAAAGTCAAAATCCAGAACCAAGAACTGTGGTTATTTCAATATTTATAGAAATCTAGTATATGCTGTTGAATTATATTTCTCAATCTGTAATTCATGACTAATACAAGTCAAATACAGTTTTGTTCAGTACTTTTATTAAGGGTGGTGTTTTGATCTAGATTCAAGTCTGTTTGCATCACATCTTTTTAACCAGGTCAACCTGGAGCAAATCCAGATCGGTTTAGATTTTTGGGTTTGAACTTTGAATTTGGTTTTGATTTTTAATTTTGATCTTTGAGATTGGTTTTGATATTTTTCGTTTGGCTTTGATATTTTTCGTTTGGCTTTAATCTTTGAGTTTGGCTTTAATCTTTGAGTTTGGCTTTGATCTTTGATTTTGGCTTTGATCTTTGAGTTTGTTTTTGATATTTTAGTTTGGCTTTGATCTTTGAATTTGGCTTTGATCTTTGAATTTGGCTTTTATCTTTGAGTTTGGCTTTGGTCTTTGAGTTTGGCTTTGATATTGTAGTTTGGTTTTGATCTTTAGTTTGGCTTTGATCTTTGCGTTTGGTTTTGATATTTTAGTGTGGCTTTGATCTTCGAATTTGGCTTTGATCTTTGAGTTTGGTTTTGATATTTTAGTGTGGCTTTGATCTTTGAGTTTGGCTTTGATCTTTGAATTTGGCTTTGATCTTTGAATTTGGCTTTGATCTTTGAGTTTGGCTTTGTTCTTTGAGTTTGGCTTTGATCTTTGCTTTTGATCATTGAGTTTGGTTTTGATTTTTGGTTTTCGTCTGTGTATGCTTTTTCACACTTCAGTTTGGTTTTGAGCTTGAGTTTGAGATTCGATCTCTGGTTTTGATCCTTGTAGAGGGCATATTATCAGTATGTGATTCTTACCTGACAAAAGTTAAACTTTATTAATTTAAAATAAATGACTGCCAACCTGACATTAATTTTTTTTTTTTTTTTTTTTTTTTTTTTTTAGCTTTATGACAGCTGATATCTAGGGTTGGAAAAAGCCTGGAGTTTGAATAAGCCTTTATAAATGAGTATGTAGATTTATGAGTTGTCAGGAAAGCTTTCGATAAGTCTCATGTTCTCATTCATGATGATTTCTGAAACAGCTAAAGAGGTTTTTCCCCCCTCCGTGTTATTCAAGTTTTTCTATTAGTATTTTCAACCTTATTAGAGCACTTTCACAAGAGATAAAAGCAGACCTCTGCTGAAATGGGAATAGAAAAACACCTCTTTAAGGAAGAAGAAAATAAGATTTGAAAGCTTTCAACATGATTTCCTTCGAGTTTCCCAACACTCACTGAGCATAATTCATAGGAGATAAGTGAATGCATACATTTATTGAAAATCAAGTGCTTAGCCTTGGGGATTGCTCCAATTACCATGCTCAGATAGGAGAATCTCCATGAGAAAAGTCAGTTTCAGCTACACCCGTTTGCCTGGACAGTAAAGCTACCATCAATTCTCTACACAAGCCCCAGGCTTTCAAATGAGAACTATAAAAGTTTGTAATGGACAACTGTTTTACAGCACCTTGGAGCTCCATAAAACTAGAACCTGTCAAGTACAGCAAATGTGTGAGCCAGCAGGAGGCCATAAAGACGCTGGATGACTGGAGAGAAGAGCAAGACCAATATGTTTAATGTTTTAATTCCTGCTTTCAAAAGGAAATCTGTGCAATAAAGACTCAGCAAAGCTAATTATTCGATGCCATAGCTTTGTACATATATCTGAGATAAATGCCTATGTCGATAGAAAAGCTCTTTTTAGTTTTTAATTAATGGTTTCGCAGAAGTAAAAGCATATGAATGAGCACTAATTAAATAATTAATAATAAATAAATAAATAAATAAATACATTCCTTGACTTGTTTTTCTTTCTCCTCTTATTCCTTTCTAACAAGGTCTTAGCTTGATAGCACTGCTGTGTTTGACTTATTTCTGTCGTGGGAAGCTGGAGCTCATTACTTCATTTTCAACCTCAGTGCATTTGAGCTACAAATTAAGAAAGAAAAAAAAAAAACCTTCATGCCTCCATGTGCTTCTTTAGTTAAAAACAAGCTAGCTAGCTATCTGTGATGGGTGATGTATATTTACCTCTTCAAAACTACACACTGTATAGTCAGTGCTACAGATTTAACAAGCTGCATGTTGATTGATCTAAAGCAAATACGTGTATATATAGTACATTATAAGTCATTTAAAGGTAAAAAGTGCAACTTTGTTCACTGTTGATGCGGTGAGCGGCCATTTTGTTTTGGTCACATGCTGAACTCAGGGTTGAGGAGACCAACTCTACCAATTTTACGAGTAGGAGTTACAAGCTGACTGTTTTCTTTGGGTTTTGGTGTTTTTCCTAGTCAAGGTCGGAAATACAGAGTTAAGAGGTTTAACATATTCTTAGACACTGACCTATTTATGCAAGCATGACTGTATGTTGTTGGGTTGTTGTTGTTTTTTTTACGGAGACTACAAAGCATTTCTGTAAGGGTGCTCCAACAAGTATATGGGTATTTTTGCAAGCATGTTTTTTTTTTTTTTTTTTTACCAAAAAATTCTAAGCATGCGTATTGAGTGAAATGCTCAATAGAGAAGGCAAAATGTGGAAAAACATCAACATGGCCACCATTTATTTTTGATAAAAGTTTGCTCTAGAGTTTTCCATTTTCCTCTACTTTAGAGGGACCGGTGGGTGTTTTCGAAAAGCTTCATTTACAGTGAACCAAAATGCTGTTTTGGTGTAAACCAGAGACCAAAATGCAGAGAAAAATATCGATGTCCACAGCCTAAGTTGCTGTGGATAAGGATGTTTGCTAAAGGCTGTAAATGTGAAACTGTTAATTATGCACTAGTTAGCTTTTAGCACACGTTATATTGCCACACTTAGCGAAGCATGAGGTTCTGGATGTTTGTGGGCGAAGATTTAGTTTAGGTGACTTTTAGTTTAGATTTAGTATGCATTTTGTGCTAAACCTGCCTGCTGAAAAACCCAACTTGTCAAAATATAGGCTGGTAGACCATCTTAACAAGTTGCTAAATTATCTCCCAGCTTCCTTATTACTTGACTAAATCAATCATTAAACGTGGAGCAGTTATAGGCAGAGTGATACTTTTATTTTGGCAGCTTCATTCATAGGAACTCGAGCGAAATCTAATCACATTCCTCTCGCTCTTCTAAATTAGTACAGATTTTTTTTTTATGAGATCTGGATAGGAAGAAAGGATTGATACATGTCCTCCTTCTTCCATTAATTTGAAGCCTTGCCTCTTTAACACAGTCATCGCTTCCCCGTGCGTCATTGTATTTATTTGGTCGATTAACACTTGGCCAGATGGAGTGTATTAGCTTTGACAGAGAAAGCGAGGTGCTCTTCGAAGGACAAATGAAATGAGTCACGGATCAGCCGGAGCACACCTGATGGATGGAAGAGGATGGTTATTTGCATAAGTATATTTGATAGCACCATTAAAAGTGTGGTGAGTTGGAGAGGAGATAGAGTAGGCGCTGAACTTCCTGGTGCTCCGCAATGTTGCTGTTCAATGTCATGGCCCTAAATTTGAAAGCGATTTTTACACGTCTTCCGAAAACGCCAGCTAAAAATATTCACCCAGCACTGATATTCCTTCATTTTGTTCATTTATAAGGCATATAACTCTTATCACCAGCAGTAAATTAAAACAGACAATGCATTCCTGTGTTTTATTTTGCAAACTGTTTTGCATTTTTTTTTTCTTGAGTTTACAAAGAATCACACTGAAATTCCCTTGTTGTCTTGAAAGAAAATGATTTTTCAATTAAAACAACATTAGACTTATCGGAAATACAGTCTAGACATAGTTAATGTTGTAAATGATTATTACACCTGGAAACAGCTGATTTTTAATGGAATATCTACATACAAAGGCCCATTTTCAGCAACCATCACTCCTGTGTTCCAATGGCACTTTGTGTTAGCTAATCTTATGTTAAAAGTCTAATTCATCATTAGAACACCCTTGTGCAATTATGTTAGCACAGCTGAAAATCATTGTGCTATTTAAGGAAGCAGTAAAACTGGCCTTCTTTGGACTGCTTGAGAATCTGGAGTGTCAGCATTTATGAGATCGATTATGGTCTCAAAATGGCCAGAAAGAAAGAGCTTTCTTTAAGAAACTCATCGGTCTAGCGCTGTTTTGAGAAATGAAGGCTATTCCATGTGAGAAATTGCCAAGAAACTGAAGAGATCTTACAAAAGGTGTGGATTACTCACACTCTAACCAGGACAGAAAGCAAAGTGGGAAGCCCCAGTGCACAACTTTGCAGGAGGATAAAAACATCAGAGTCTCTAGTGTGAGAAACAGACATCTCACAGGGCCTCAGCTAGGAGCTTCATTAAACAGTACCTGCAAAACACCGGTGTCATCTTCAGCGATAAAGAGGTGATGCTGGGATGCTGGCTTTCTACTTTAAAAAGAAAAAATCCATATCTATGACTAGCCAATTAAAGGAAAATATTAAAATGGGTAAAAGATCAAGCATGGTGGAGGAAATGTTATGGCCTGGGGGTGTGTTGGACAGAATGACCAAATTATGCAAGATCGATTTAGGGAAGAAGCAGTCAGCTGGATTTCTGTCTGTAACCATCAGCACAATCACCGATCTCAATGCTATTGAGCAGCTTGACCAAATAGTCATGAAAAAAAAATGCCCATCAAGCCAATCCAAATTGTGGGAGCTGCTTCAGGAAGCATAGCTTGAAATTTCTGCAGATTACCTCATTAAACTAACAGCCAGAAGGTCTATAAAGTTGTAATTGTTATTTCTAACCTTGTCTTGGCTATGTCGAGACTATATTTTCTAAACTTTCACAATTCAATAAATAAAAATGAGTTTTCATGCAAAAATGTGAACTTATCTGTGTGATTATCTTTGTGAAGCATCCTGGGGCTTTTTTGTCAGTATTTACATCAATCAGCCATAACATTTACATTTATTCATAAGATGAAAACCACCTGCCTTATACTGTGTATGTCCCCCTTGTGCTGCCAAATCAGATCTGACCCCTCGAGGCATGGACTCCACAAGACCTCTGAAGGTGTGCTGTGGTACCTACTTTAGCATCAAGACATTAGCAGCAGATCCTTTAAGTCCTGTAAGTTGCGAGGTAGGGTCTCCACGGATCGGACTTGTTTGTCCAGTACATCTCACAGATGCTCGATTGGATGGAGATCTGGGGAATTTGGAGGTTGAGTCAACAGCTTGAACTCTCTGTCACATTCCTCACACCATTCCTGAACTATTTTTGCAGTGTAGCAGGGCACATTATCCTGATGAAAGAGGCCACTGCCACTATGGAATACCATTACCATGAAGTACTTGGTCTGCAGCAATGCTTAGGTAGGTAAAACATCCACATGAATTACAATACGCAAGGTTTCCCAGCAATAAATTACCAAGAGCCTCAGACTGCCTCCACTGGCTTCCCTTCTTCCCATAGTGCATCCTGGTGCCATATCTTTCCTAGGTAAGTGACGGACATGCACCAGGCCATCCACATGATATAAAAGAAAATGTGATTCATCAGCCCTGGCAACCTTCTTCCATTACTCCGTGGTCCAGTTCTGATGCTTATGTACCACTGTAGGCACTTCCAGCAGTGGTCAGGGCTCAGCATGGGCACTCTGACCAGTCTGCAGCTACACAGACTGGCAAGTCAGTGCAAGGAATATTCCTTCGGTCACATCAGTCGCTAACGTTACACATAGATATGTTACTGACGTCATAAAATGTTCACGTTGCAATAGCCCTATACCTTAAATCTGGAGGTAAAAAAAAATGTAGGGTGGCCAAAGCTTGGGGTCACAGAAAAGTCTTTCATCAATTAATTCATTCATTTAGTGGGATTTTTTTTTTCCCCGAAAATGTTTGAGAACCACCAAGTTATCATTTTTATAGTAGCAGATTACACAGGGACATGTAAACTGATTAAGAAAATAAAGTGTATAATTGTTGCTATGGTAAAGGAGGTGTTTATTAACGGTTTTTAAAGGAGTCTCCAGTTTCAGTGCTTTGTAACAGTCAGGTAAAGCTGTAACTTTACACTTTAAGATTTTCTCTGTAACATGCCAAGCTGTTATTTTTTGTTTTAGTTCTTTTTTATTATTATTATTTTTTTCCTCAGTAAACTTCAAGGAAACATTAGACTCTGCTATATTGTAAGTGATCATTTGTTTCACGGATGTTCTACAAAATTCAATGAAGCTATGAACAAATAAAAAGTACAATGTGCCACTTGTTAATTAATTAAAAAAATATGTAAGTATTGGTCAATTTAATTTCAGCTTTCATTTCTTGATATTTACATCCAGATGTGTTAAACAACTTAATTTCTAGTAATCAAAAATATTTTAACATGTGACGGATAGGTCTTTCTCTTTCTGCCCAGGTGTGCCCTGTTTAATTGATTGCTTAAAGAATTAACAGCTTTGAATGTCGACTCTTTATTTGAGCCCTAGGTGTAACCTGTGAAGACTGTATTTGTTGTTAAAAAGAATAAACCAACATGAAGAGTAGAGAGCTGTCTATGGGAGAAAAGCAAGCCAGTGACCAGTGACCACTGGCTTGATGCAGTTATTGCAAGCAAGGGATATGCAACCAAAGTATTATTTACTTTAATTTAGTTGAAAACTATCTGTTCCTATACTTTTTGCTCACCTAAACATTGGGTGGTCTGCCACCAAAAGATCTCAAACCCAAATGTCTTCAATGTATAGCAAAATTAATATAACTGGTCTTGCTGTTCTGATACTTTCAGAGGTGACGGTATAAAATACTAAAACAGCACAATCGCAAAAGACAAGATTATTAAACAGATCTCTCAAGCACAATACATGAAGCTTTATTAACACTCCACTTTTGAAAATAAATTAAACTGATGTGTAATTATAAGGTAATAATATACACAACCATGGTACTATCTCAGCTAATGAATAGCAACAATCTTGCATGTTGTTGGGTTGTTGTTGTTTTGTAAATTATTATTTAAAAAGTTTCCAACTTCTGCATTAATCGAACAATAGTAGAAAACCAACAAATATAATAAAATGACTTGTAACACTCTTGTCATATCACAGCAAACCAGCGACTCCATTTCGCAGAATGCACTGCAGACTACAAACATGGCCGACGATGACTACACCTCCCAAACATACACACACACACACAGACAGGGTCACCTTCTCCGGAGTAGTAATTAGACATCATGCTTTAAAAGAGACACATTACACGTTAGCAAAGTATACGGTCAGTTAGTTGCCCTAGTCTCTGTCGTTACCTTTCTAATGTGTTGGTATTACTGGTTTTGATTCAGCTTTGCCCTTGACTGTGATGATCTGCCTTACCTGTTCTAGTCTGTTTGCCTGATCGTTTGACCTTCGCCTGTCCTTGTTTTTTAGTTTTGCCTTGCCCTTTGGACTGTTAATTCTCATTAAAACGGCAATACCTGCATGTGCTTGCGTCTCAGCATCCATTGCATGACAACTCTAACACTGTAAACGTTACGCAGCTACAAAAAAAGTCAATATTTTATTGTCTTTTGTCTATTCGTACAAATTGCGTAATTAACAGCTAGGCGTAAGTGTCACAAGAAAATAAATGAGTACATGGCACCTGCTTGTTTTAATTGCACCTTTTTAATTGGCTGCTGTATCTTCAGGTGATATGAGCTCTACGCCCTGCTAAAGAGAGAACATAGAAATAACTGATGGCGGTTGTCGTTTATTCTGATCTAATTTAAAAAAAAAAAAAAAAAAAGGCAAAGTAAATCCAAGCTGTGTTAATTGGATTTAGCTGCTGCACTGCATGTGTGTATCCTTTTTTTTTTTTTTTTTTTTGTCTTTTTAATATGTTGCTTACTCTCCTTGTTATCGCTTCATTTTGAAAGTGACTTGATGGGTAACTTCTCAGGCATAGGCATACCAATTATTTACAAAAGTGCTGCTTTGGAAAGGATTGAAAGAAAAATTTTTAAAAATGTAAGACAGCCATTTTCTACCATGATAAACATGTCTACCTGCATGTGACTGCATGGATCTATCTATCAAACTTCAGTATACTTTACTAATCATTATACCACAACACAGATGAATTCTCTGATCTAATTGAGCAGAAGGTTTTGATGAATTTTCTATAGCAGCAGCTCTGACATTAGTTCCGGCTATAATTCAAATCACAGCTTTAAACTAATGCATTCATTCGAATATGTTATCATTGCTAAAGTAACAACTTACACGGAAAACGTCACCATATCAACATTTAATACATTTATGTGGACACTCCAGGTTTTCATTTAATATCTGTTGATATTTGATAGAGTCCATGATGCTATGTATCCTAACAAAATGTCCAGGTCCTCTGGCAGAAAAACAGCTCCAAAACATTAAAGAGCCATCACCATATTTAACCGTGGGCATGAGGTACTTTTCCATATGGCTACCTCTCTGTGTGTGCCAAAAAGCTCTATTTTGGTTTCACCTGACCATAGAACCCGATCCCATTTTAGGTTCCAGTAGTTTATGGCAAACTGAAGATGCTTGAATTTATTTTTGGATGAGAGTAGAGGCTTTTTCCTTGAAACCCTTCCAAACTTGTGGTATGTAGGTGACTTCGGATTGTAGTTTTGGAGACTTTCTGACCCCAAAACTCAACTAACTTCTGCAATTCTCCAGCTGTGATCCTTGGAGATTTTTTGGCCACTCGAACCATCCTCTTCACAGTGCGTTGAGATGATATAGACACACGTCCAATTCCAGGTTTATAACATAACATTTCCAGTTGACTGGAACTTCTTAATTATTGCTCTGATACCCAAAATATCAAAAGTTTAAACAATAAAGACAATTGTTCACAGCCTTCTTTGCTCATATTTACCAAGGGTGCCAATATTATTGGCGGCCGCCGTACATGTAGATGTTGGGAAAATTCTCGTATGGAACAAAAGTCTTCTTGAGAAAGATGTTGTTTTGGCTAACATTATACAACATCAACTATACAACAAAAAAGCTCCATCCTTCCATCCATCGCACAGGCCCTAAAGAAGCAAACTGGTAATTTTACAATATGAAGATGAGATGAGTTAACAACCTATACCCATGCCTTTTGTCTATGATCTGATGAGAAGATCATGTATTCGGGTTATTTTTTAAGCTTGGTTTTAAAATCTAAAGCCCAAAGCTCTGTAAATTGTTCACATGTTTTCTTTCATATAAAGACAGCTCTATCCATGGTAAACGTGTGTTGTTAAGGGCCATCTCCATGAGATGGCAGCACTCACACATTCACTCTTGTTTACCAACTGTTGAATCTGTAATAATAATAATAATAATAATAATAATAATAATAATAATAATAATAATAAAGCAACAAAAACAGATACACCATACCTTACATTATTATGGTGTCAAAATAGTATCCTGTCATAAATATTCATAAAAATCTTATAAATAAGGAACACAGTTTTATTAAGAGACAGAGAAAATATACATAATTTCGATATTACAGTGTAATCATTCTGTGCAGGTCTTCATGTGTACATTCCGGAGGCAGTGCAGAGAATATGTTGCAGATGTTAGCTTGTTGCTATCAACCAATGATGCGCTGGAGCTACGCAGGGACCGCCTCCCTCATTTCCATATTGTGCCCGGAAAAGTAAAAATAAATAAATGTATAAATAAATAAATATGGAAATAAATACATGCGAGAATAAATACATATAAAAATAAATGAACACATAAATAAGTAAGTATAAATATAAGTGGAAAAAATTAATAAAAGAATAAATAAATAAAAGTTAAAAAGAATAAAAGTCAATAAAAAAAATAAATCTAGAAAATAAAAATGAAGGGAAAAAGTAATACAAAAATAAATGTAGGATTTAATTCAATTTAAAATGATTTATATTTGTTTTATCAAGTCATTTATTCCTTTATTTATTTTCCTGTTACATTTTTTTATTTATCTATCTATTTGTTTATATATTTATTTTTCATTACTGCAGGTTTGGTTCCCCATAATGTCGGTCTAATGCCTACTACAGGGCAGTGATGGCTTGGTGGTTAAAGGCTCTGGGTTGCTGATCGGAAGGTCGGGGGGTCAAGCCCCAGCACTGCCAAGCTGCCACGGTTGGGCCCTTGAGCAAGGCCCTTAACCCTCTCTGCTCCAGGGGCTCTGTATCATGGCTGACCCTGCACTCTGACCCCAACCTCCTGACATGCTGGGGTATGTGATGAAAAGAATTTCATTGTGCATATGTATATGTGACCAATAAAGACTCATTACCCTTAAGTAAGGTATCACCCATTGGTTTGAACAAAAGCCTTTATTTGTTGGATCGCGTGAATTACAGTTTTCTAAATGCAGATCCACACAGTCTGACCTGGAGCATATGGTCAGGATTATCATTGCATTAGTACCGAGTTCATCCTATATGGTGTACACAACATCAACAAATGTGTTTGTTTGGAAATAATATGATGAACAAACATCAAAGCAATTATTGTATTGTACTGGGAATAAAATTCAGATAACCTAAAAAGTTCGCCAGTAATACAAAATGTACTAGAGTATGTGGCAGCAGAGGGGTGGTCGAGCGCTGGCGGAGGACGGAAAGGAGGCGGACGGGTGGAAGTAGAGTATCTAAATATATCAGACGAATGACAGGGACGTCCCCAAATTGACAAGACAGCAGCAATTGCAGCCTGTATAAAACCAACAACCAAAAAGGAGGTGAGGCAGATCTTGGGGCTGGCTGGCTATTATTATAGGTTTTAACTTCATTTTTCAGAAGTCACCAGGCTGTGGACTGATGCGCCAGATATGACCCAGTGGACCCAGATCCGGTGCCAGGGGGCCAGCTGTTGCATTCTCCTGACTTTTTTCTCCCTTTTGTTCTGCAGACTGACACATCGGACAGAGGGCCGGGAGCCGTTTTTCCTAGGTGATGAAGGGGGAGGAGTACCCGAAAGCTCTCAAGTCATCAAGTAGCCTGTCCTCTCCCTCCGATAATACCAATACTAGGGTGATTTAAAAAAAATTTTTCAATCCACTAGCTAGCCTACGATCCTGCTTGAAGTACCATGAAGAAACGCGTGTGATTAAGCTAACGAATTTATACGATATAGGCTATAATGTCAGAAAGATATCGGTCCTGCCTGTTGTTGATAAATGCCAACATGCTGGATATGACCTCTTTTTCCAACCTTAAAACAGCGTCCGGCCAGGATTTCTAAATTTGAGAAAATGTCCGGGATTCGGCTTTACTTTCGTGTGCTTATGGGCTAATGCTGCATCATGTGTGCATATATTTGCATTGCTTAAACCCCGTTCTGTAATTCCCGCTTTCTCGCACACTAATTAGTCGATTATTAAAAGCTTGCAGCAACTATTGGCCAAATTCCTGCCTCTCAACAATTCAGCGAACGCGTGAAGGGGAAGCATTGTTGTGTATGGCGTCGAACAGTTGCACTAGCACTACACTACATTACTACACTTACACTAGCAGCAAATGACAGCTGTCCTGAGCTGAAACAATGCCCATGGCCATATAAAGTCATTTTTAATGTCATGTTATCAGATATACTTCGTTTACATGGCCATTCAAGTAATGGTAGAAGGTACACTCATGGCATCTAATATTTTATTTTATTCCATGGACATTCAAAAGAATGTAGGAAAAAATGTAAAGACGTGGGCAGTGTGAAACCAATTTTATCTCTCTCTCTCTCTCTCTCTCTCTCTCTCTCTCTCTCTCTCTCTCTATATATATATATATATATATATATATATATATATATATATATATATATATATATATATATATATATATAACAATTTGGTGTGTAAAATAAATTCTCTCAGACAACCACACACACACACAATCAATTCCTAATGTAATGTAATGTAAAGATGTAAGATGTAATTATTAATTTAAAAAAAAAAAAAAGTGTGGTGGGGGATATTCAGAAGTCTGTATTTTTAATGTGTTTTAAAGACATCTTGCAAAAGGGGGGCCTCGGTCAAATGTTAATGCCATTTGGGGGGCCTTGCCCTGGAAAAGTTTTGGAACCCCTGCTCTAGACTGTTATCAGAAAGGTAAAGTTACCTATAAGAAGCTATGTTGTCAGGGTTTATTTGCAGTAAAGTCACTGAAAATGCATCTGACTAAAATCCAGGTCAAATGGTTTTCCTGTTTTTGTTTTTGCGTGTTTTACAGCTATATATATTGTTGTCCTGCGACAATTAGCTAGCTGATATCAAAAGTCTGCACCAATAGTTCCCGCCCCTTGTCGAAACTTAAACCAATAAACGCAAGCCAATACTTGGCTTAGGGCCCCTCCTTTCACTTTACCTTACAGCTCAAATTAGCCTGTGCATAGTCATACTGGAAAGGAATTGCTTCTTTTCAAACTTTGTGCATGCAAAAACAAAAGACAACACTTTCGGTCGAGAGCAAGACCATGTTTAGCAAGACCAATGACCAAGACAATTCCAAGTACAAGTCAATAAAGAAAATGAAACCGGATTCGAGTCCTCAAGCCTTATAGCAAGTAGACCAAAACTTCCAGATGCAACACTGTGGTCAAGGCTAAAACAAAGATAAATTATTATATAGAGGTGAAAAGGAAAATATTTAGCAACTCTACATTCATTTAAGAAGCTGGCTGCCCTCAGTAATCTCATATTGTACACTGGGATCATATGGGACCAAGCTTTACCATCTAGGAATAACTTAAATAAGAGTAAAGAAAATATAGGTATTTATTTTTAACTGTATGTGTGATTTCTTACTACATTTTAGTCCCACAATTAACCCTGTTGCCCTTACAAACTCACCCGTATGAAGTATTTGAAATATTCCACAAGTTGCACTATTCCACAAGGAGAAAAATTCCCTTGGAGAACATTTTTGCCTCATTTTTATTAAATACCTTCATAAGCTTGGGGTGATATTCAAGAATGATACACAGTCTTGTGGGTTGCTAAAGCTCTGGAACATCCAACAAATACTGCAAAATTCTGGTCCATGTGCCAAAAGCTCTTCTTCAGCAATGAGAGTCTTGAACAAAACCTGAACAAATACACCAATGAGACAGGTAATTAAAACTGACCATAATAATCTAAAAAGCCAGACTCTCATCACCCTGGGCCAGTTGCCCATATAGTATCTTCTGCAGCCTAAATCCCAAAAGAACTGCACTATTCCCTTTTTGATCCAGCTTTGGCACCAATCCAATACTCTAGAGGGGAGTCTTCGGAGTCCTCTGCGAATCTCCCTAGTGCTTCGCTAATCATGGATGAGTGCGGACACCAAACTCCAGTGACTTTAGATCACCGGCTGTCACCTTGAGGCCATTCCACTATGCACACTCCCTAAGACTTCATCTTCTGTCACTAGCAATTAGCATAATCTGAACAGGCTACGTCCTTAAGGGAACAAGAGGGGAGTAAACTATAGCAACAGGTGGCTCACAAGGGTTGGATTGGCTGTGCAGTTCTTTTTCTTCTCTCCCTTTCCCTTTTTTGTTTTAAATCTTGTATAAACAGTGCAATACAGGCTGACCTGCTGGGGAGATAGAGCCCTCCTACCAAGTTGGAACCGTACCCTAATAGTCGTGAAGTCGCTGTAAATATCCACCCGCTGGAATCCCCTGTTGCTGACAAGGTGCCAGGGGGCAGAGAGAAGAATCTATTCTCCTTTCAGTTCCCCCCTCCCTGCCTCCCATATCTGATCTGTTCATCCCAGAGCGGTACAGGAATACACAAGGGAAAATCTGGGAGCCAGAGACCCAGCCAAGGAGCACCTGACTCAGGCAGCAAGCCCAGCATGGGGGCTTCTCATGGAAAGAAAGTAAGTGAGCGTGAGACTTAATCTAGTCTGTTTATGTAGTTGTTAATGGAAGAAGTTAGCTTGCTAACTGTAGCCTGTATGTATGCATAACATGGAAACACAGAAGGCAACTGATGTTTATGTTAAGCTTATAAAAATGTTGCATGAATGCATTCTAAATATAAACACATCATTAGATATCCAAATGTTTACTATAAATGCAAAATTCAAATGGTTTAACATAATATGATCTACTACTCCAAGTATGGTAATAATAATAATAATAATAATAATAATAATAATAATAATAATAATAATAATAATGATAATATGCTAGAAATTAAAATGAACATAAAAAATTGCATCATTAAATAGCCAAGAGTTTATTATAAATGTACATTGCAAGTATCTCAATATTAACAAGATCTACTCCTATGACTACGATAATAATAATAATAATAATAATAATAATAATAATAATAATAATAATAAATTACTTTTTTTGCTGCACTTTTAATCACTTCATTTAATCAGTGCCCTTTTAACAAAATACATTATTATTCTTTTTATTCACTATTTATTATTATTCACTATTTCTCCATATTTGACTCCTCGGTTCCACACTTGATAAACCTGAGTGCTTGGTTGTTGCATTGGAAACATCCACCATGTCTATCAGAGTCCACAATTATTTGAGCAATGAGGAGGGCTGAGTGTGTAAGCAGGGTGTGACGTTCTCAGAGCATGATTCAGAGCTGAGGGCTGCATGTGACAGCTGACAGCTGCTCTTGAGTGGGCTACTGAAGGATTATGGCATGTCTAAGCGGCTTCTTGTTACCTGGAAATATTAGATCCCATTTGATTTTTCCAGTTCATATTGGGCAAAAATGCATGTTCCATAGGTAGACAAAATAAATCTAGTTTCAGCTTGTTGATCTGATATCAGTTGAACACTTCTTGCTGTGATACTCTCAGACTGTTTCTTTGCCTTCTGAAAATCAATCATGTCTCAGCAAGTGAATTTTGCTAGTCAAAAGAACGATAGCAGTACTGATATCCACTTACACATTCCTCCAGGATCGAGGCTGTTCCAGGCCACTGCAAATGAGGCATCCTAAAAAAAAAAGAAAGAAAGAAAAAAAAATAAATAAATCACTCAGAAGGACAGCAGGACTGCACAAGTGTATTTGTGCATATTGTGACTGGATATAGTAATATACACATTAAATCATCTTAGTCAACTCTTAATGTACTGTAGCTGTCAACACTTTAAACCAGAAGGAAATTTGGTTTAATCTAATTTTTAAACTAAAAGTCCAGGAAGATCCAATTCCTAGCTTGCAAAGATCCAGATTAGCAACTAACATGACTGAATGGTAACAGCACTTAACATGTAATTCTTTCCATGAGACATGAGGGATGATGACAGTCAACACTATATTTGTGTTGTACAAACACTTTGTGGCTATAGGTCGCACAATCATGACATTATATATAATTATTTTAAATAGAGCTCATAAAGAGGACGTGTAGGATTTCAATGCATATTTATGGAGAATGAACGGGAAAGCATAATACAAACACAACCGAGCATGTGAGGATTTTATGCATGTCTGTTTGAACTAATGTGTTTTGAAACACTAGGTAAAATGGATACATATTTTAAGAAACGCCTCAGAAATGCACCCTGTGTTGGCCATTATGAGTGACTCAAAACGCTAGAATGAATTCTTCTTTACTGCTACTATACAGAAACTGTGGTATTAAAGAAAACAATTTTGTCATCCTGACAAAGCGAAAATAAAACTGAATCACAACCATCAGTTTAAACAAAAGATGAACTTCTAGTGATATGTTTAAAAAAAAAAAAAAAACAATAGGGTAACTCTTTATTTGAACCGTGCATCATGACATACTTGATGTCATATGCTATTGTGACTCATGGGTCTTAGATGACTTGATGACTTCCAGAGTTCTGAGCCATAGAGTCAAGTTCCAGCCTTTAAAGTCAAGGCCAGAATCCCAACCCATAGGGTACAGGTCAAGTCTAGAGGCCCAAGCCTTATATATTTTTAGATGTGAGTCAGGGCCAAAATCTCAAGCCATCAAGTCAGAGTCAAGTCCAGAATGCCAAGCTGAAGAGCTCAAGTTGAGTCCAAAGCTGTAGATCCTGAGCTGAGTCCAGAGTCCCTACTTCCTAGAGTGTGACCTAGAGAGTCTGGTGTCCCAAGCCCTAGAATCTCAACTGAGTCCAAAGTTTCAATGCATTTTGAGTCTTACATAATTCAGCCAAAATACAGCTAAAGATTACTAGTGTGGTAGTGTAAAATAGAAGATAATCCAACAAGACAAAACATGGGAATATATCTGTTACATATGTCGGGGTATCAGCCTCAGATACTCCACTAATGACATACTGACCATCTGATATTTTTTATACACTTTTCTGGTCACAACCTTCAGAATGTTGAAGCTTGCAATCGTATTGGAATTCTGCACTACCATGTATATGCACGTGCATATGCTGGTTTCCATTGCAGCACAACCCAGCTGACAAAAAAAGGTCCCCAGGACGTCCCCTAAATGGACTCTATGCACGTCCGCCGAACGCCCATGTGTATGGTCCCCTTGACGTCCTACAGATGTTCAAGGGGATGTTCACAGGACGTCCAGCGGCCATTCTGGACGCTTAGGGGACTTTCGCTGAAATGAACACATTCAGTAGTGTTATGATTTGATATCGTCTGACGTCCTCGGAACGTCCGCCAGTGAACGTTATAAACCTGACCAAATGCTAAATGCTAAATTAATGCCAAATGCTAAATAAGTGGACATTCGCAACATCCGAGGAACATCCCCTGTTTGCTGGGAATGGACTTATTGAAGCAAGAACTAGTCAATGGATTTAAAAAAACATTAAAGAGTTTTGTGGGAAACGCTTAGTAGTCAGGATACAAGATACTCTCATGTGATTGATCATCTGGCATGTCAGTCACTTCTGGTGAAAGTAGGCAGTTCTTAGCCACATTCATTAATGAAACATACCAGACTTTCTAGCAAAACTAGAGGTCTGGCTTATAATATTAGTTATGTAATATTTAACTAGCAAACTGAATCATAACCTCAACTTGTCTGATTATATAGCCTGGGTAGCACACTAACTTGTATTAGCTTGTTAACAAGTGCTTAGGCTAACCATGAAATTAGAAAATTAAGGATTCAGGTCACAAGTCTGAGACTTGAGTTTCCTATATCAAATTTTTTACTACTGCTGAAATGACCATTTTGTGTGCAAAACTATTCAGATGTTTTTAGGATAGCTGTTTGTAGCCATTCAGATTGTGGGAGTGCAAGGTTTTTCACTGATACGACAGAATAAGGCAGATAGAGTGATTTAGTAGGCATCTGAGCAGCAGAAATAGAAGCAACCATACATACAAAAAGTGAGAGAAATAGAAAATAATGTGAGTGAGTGAGGCATAGAGAGAGGTGAGAAGGACAGAGAGAGTGAGTAGTGCTACAGAGCTGAAATGTCAGTACTGTAATTTCATCTGTGTGCCAGCTTCCGGGCAGCTTGGCATGAGTTGAATAACTCAGCTACCCCTGACAGTGCTGGCACCCACCCCCACTCCCTGTGCCTCAATTACAGAGTCCAAAATATCAGCACAACAAACTATTCAACTATTCAGGAGAACATTTCAATTTTCCAGCCATCTCTTAAAAGTAAAAGACCAATTCATCCGTGTTTTTGTGTGTAGGTACCATTTAACCATCAATAGAAGCTACAGTGATCACTTATGTTTGTTCATGATTGTTTATGAATTTCAAGCCATCACCTGTTTCATGCATGGCTAAAACAGGGCCTATCTGGGAGCATATTATATAAACTGCACATTCATAAAATGGATATGTATACATACTGTAGTGTATAGCTTTCAAACAAGTGTATGTAACAAGTTTTCTGCTAGTACGCATGGTGTGTCCAAGTTGAATTCAGAGACTCAAGCTGTAGGGTCCAAGTTGAGTTCAGAGTCCCAAGCCATACAGGTCAAGTTTAGTGCAAAGATACAAGCCATTTTATTCCAAGTTGAGGCCAGATTCCCAGGCCATAGAGTCCAAGTTGATGCCAGATTCCCAAGCTATAGAGTCCAAGTTGATGCCAGATTCCCAAGCCATAGAGTCCAAGTTGATGCCAGATTCCCAAGCCATAGAGTCCAAGTTGGTGCCAGATTCCCAAGCCATAGAGTCCAAGTTGGTGCCAGATTCGGAAGCCATTGAGTCCAAGTTGATGCCAGATTCCCAAGCCATAGAGTCCAAGTTGAGGCCAGATTCCCACGCCATAGAGTCCAAGTTGAGGCCAGATTCCCAAGCCATAGAGTCCAAGTTGATGCCAGATTCCCAAGCCATAGAGTCCAAGTTGATGCCAGATTCCCAAGCCATAGTGTCCAAGTTGATGCCAGATTCCCAAGCCACAGAGTCTAAGTTGAGGCCAGATTCCCAAGCCATAGAGTCCAAGTTGATGCCAGAGTCCCAAGCCGTACAATCTAAGTTGAAATGAAAATATCATATCTAGCCAGAGAGTCCAATCCAGAGTCCCAAGCTATAGAGTTTGGGTCGAGTCCAGCACCCCAAGTCTTGGTGGATTCCAGAGTACCAAGCCAGAGAGTCCGTGTTGAGTCCTCAGTCCCTAGCCAAATTGTGTTTTTAGACTCATACTGTCATAGCCAAGCCCAGAGACCCAAGACATACAGTTTGGGTCAAGTCCAGAGTACCAAGCCTAAAAGTTTGTGTCGAGTCCAGACTACAAAGCTGGAGAGTTGGATTGAAACTAAACTCTGCAGGAAACTAAAGCTCTAGAACCACATCTCTGCTCTGTTTCTACTGTTTCAGGGCCTGCATGCTGCACTTTAACCCAAACCCTAAACAGCCAAGTCAAGTCAAGTGGCTTTTATTGTCATTTCAACCATATACAGCTGGTACAGTACACAGTGAAACAAAATAATATATAACCGATATAACAGGTAGTGCAAAAGATAGGTGCAGAAGAGTAACAATATAATTAAAAACGCTGTGATTGTAAACATAGGAAAAAGCTTTTTTGGAAAAGCTTATACCAAATATGGACCTAGCAGTTATTGTGGTAGCAGCCAGGTAAAGTGTATAATAGTGACAAGAAATTAAAAACAATATTTTTATAAATACAGCAGCAGCAAAAAATGCTACAGAGTCAATACAGAAATGTATACTTTATTAACATTCATTCATTTGGCTAATCCAATCCAAATTTAAACCTGAGTACTGGCAGTGGTATCACAAAATATTTGATCACTAGCACAGTGAGGTGCTATTGGGCTACCATTATGGGATTATTAGAAATAACTATTCTTACATCAGTGTAAAATTATAATGGTTAGATGATTAAATTCTTGGTACAGTGATGGAAATTATAGCATGTGACTGCCCTTCTATATTTAACATCAATTCAATGCCTCCTACACTCAAGATCAAGTGCCCTGAAGCAGATTAGGCCAATCAAAATCCTTTCCAAATGATCCAAGCTAAAAATATTGACCTGTAACCTTAAAGGAATAAGTGTTTACACTCTAAACTCTTAGAACACAGATAGAATTGCCACAGCCTTTCTCTGTCAAATCACTTGCAATTACAGTAAGTCCTGTGTAAGCACGTGTAATACAGTAAATGTGGTTGTTTCTTTCATTCCTAATATATTATTAAACCTTTAGGTCTAATTTCATCACTTATCACTTACATAATCTGACAGTCATGCTGGAAATCTGAGTCCGCTAACGTGGACTTTTTCATTTCAAAAGTTATGAATATTTCACCAAGCTCAAATGTATTATTCAAAAATGCATGATTTAAAACGGAGCAAAAAAACGTTATTGTTTGATCAACCCTCATGAAATTTAAACACATCTGATTATCCAGTCTGAACATTAGTTTAAATTTTGCTTCAAGATCCAGTACCAAAAACATTATTATTTAATGATTTTTATTCTTCAAGAATCAATACTCGGTTTATACATAATACATTACTTAAAACGGGCGTGTATTTATTGTTCTAGTTCCTTTCGAAAACTTATATTAACTGAAATACATTTTAACATCCTGTTTCATTACATTTTGCTTCAGCTGATGTAAAACCACATATTTTCTGTACATGTGTACATGCCTAAAATAGTGTTAAATAAACTTAATTTGCTCTGTTTTATATTTAAAAAAAAATGATAGCACCTTCGCCTCACACCACCAGGGTTGGGGGTTCGATTCCCGCCCTGTCCGCGTGGCATTTGCATGTCCTCCCCCCGTGCTATGGGGGTTTCCACCAGGTACTCCAGTTTCCTCCCTGGGTCCAAAGTCTGAGATCTAAGGTCTATAAAGCCAACCCTACGATTAGTGGACAACCTGCTCCACCTGAGCCACAGACTCCAAATGGATGGATGGATGGATGGATGTATATATATATATATATATATATATATATATATATATATATATATATATATATATATATATATATATATATATATATATATATATAATGAAACAGTAATAAACTTTTGGTAATGTGTGCAGACTTTCCAACCTTACTTAATTAACTTAGTAGCTAATAGGCAATAGTGGCTCGGGCCACAACAGACAACCCTGTCATTGGTTATTTTTCTTTAACAGCATGTCCCCTAATGTTTCTTCACACAATTATTTATTGTCGGACATGCATGGTAGGATAATGAATTCAATCCTAAAAAAAAAATTAAAATAAAATACGATCAAGTCTCTTTATATGTACACCTAACCAGATACAAAACAAATCTTTTCCAAATCCAATATTTTCTATTTTTTCCCCCACTATTTTTTTTTTTTTTTTTTTTTTTGTGAGTGTCAGCCCGATACGGATATTGGGTATCAGATCAGTGCCATCTCTATAACCTATTTAAATGATTGTGCTTTTTCACTGAGCAAAAAAAAAAATCACTGCAATTACACATTAGGAAGAGTGACAAAATGTTAGAAGCAAAAATTTAGAAGTAATATGTTGGGGTTTTTTTTAAGATTATAAGTAAGACGGATTTTAAGATTAGAAATGTAACCAATCATGGATTAATATATAATAAAGTGAAATAACCCTGTCTTGTAACCCTATTAAAATCTATTCACTATAATCTAGTAGTACTATGCATACGAGTCCAATACAGACTACTCATCGTAATTATGAGAAAATGCATCATGAAAGATATACATATTTTATACAACAATGCTGCTGAATCTGTGAATCTGATTGGCTGGAAGTTGTTGATTCATTTTCTACAAACAGCAGCTCTGACAATAGTTGCGGTTGCAAGCTAAATCGCGTGTTTACATTAATGCAAACATTAATGCGACTACTATGACATGGCTTCAACAATGTAATCCTTGCCAAATTGCTATAAGTGGAATAAAACACTCTGGGATGTGGACGTTTGGTTTCCACCTCTCCAAGTGTTTTGTTCTGCTTTTCTAATGTTCAGCGGGAGGCTGAACTTGCTTCCATATTATCACGCGGCGATATTTACATAGCAACAGATAAGTGGCTTCAATATCTCAAATAAGATTTTGTATTTAAACAGAGCTTTCTTCTAACTTGAATTCCTGTACAAGCCCATCATCAGAGATGTATTCACTCTTTCGTGTTGTTTAAACAAAGCGTCTCTAATGAAAAATGCATTAAGTGTAATAACAGCTGCTATCATTATCATAGTGTATTCAAACAAAGACTGTATTCAAACAAAGACTACAAGTATCATTAAGAACATTTTCATTTTGTCAAACAAAGCACTGCATTGATCTGTTCTGTTATTTACAAAACACGGGATTTCATTTAAAAAAATTTTTGATCAAACACCTGGTGTATTACACACTGTATTTCAAAGACATGCGTTTAGTTTAGAGTGCTACAATCATGAATACACACATCTAATATGCTGTAGGTTTAACCCACTGTAGAATCCTTTAGGGATTTTTTTTTCCCCCTCTCACCATCGCACACACTGTCACAAGCCAGCTGTACCCAACTAACACAGTTGGTGTGTTCTATCACCCACAAACACTTACACACACAAACAATGGCAGTGTCATGAAAGCTTTTGAATAACAATACCGTATAATGATCTACAAGTCTGATTGGTTAGAAGGTGTTGATTAATTTTCTACACCAGAAGCTTGTCACAGGTTTATATTAATCCCCTTGCCCTAATACGTTATTATTTCACATTAAACTACGAATGGATAAATAGAACATGCCGTTCTTTAATAAATGAAAAATTTGTATTATTGGCAAATTGCTATGGTATAAGAATAAAATACCTCAGATATGATCAGATATGGTGAGTATTTTTCTGATAACATCATGTTTTATTCGTTTCTAAACAGACATCTGAGCACTTACTAAAGGGCATAAAATAAAGTGAAATTAAAGGCATAGAATACTTACAGTCAGTGCTTCACATTCCTGCATATCATAGAGCAACAATGATCAGAAGTAGAGCAGAAAGCAACATTGTTCGAGATATTATGATTTTAAAGCGTCTTGCTTTGCTTAGCAAGGCCTCGTTTCTTCATTTCCAGCACGAATAATCTGAAGAATCAAATGTACAAAATTTTGACACAGCAGACAAGAAATGAATTTTGACAACAGGGAAAGTATAGCAGATATAATCGCTTTAACCCAACCATGATTCCTGATCATGACTACTTTAAATCAGAAATGTATCACGAACAGGAAGAAAACAGAATCTTGCTTTACTTCTATTAGTTACTTAAATTCTATTAACTTCTATAATTAGCTTGCACACATCCACCATTACAAGCTTGTCCTCTTGTTTTTTTTTAAATGTAGAATCAAAGCGAACTTTGTCCATAAGGGGGCAGAGTTGGCCTAGGTAGCAAGGGTGCATCTCAGGACCAGCATGAAGTACTAAACCTCATAATATTCAAACCATGTGTGCAATTGCTGAATATCGAAGAAATATTTTTAGTAACGGAATCTCAGAAGTGAGTAGAAATACAGAACAACAATATATATTTTCTATAGAAAATCCTTAAACGGTTTGGTTCTGTAGAGTCCACTTGTCTACTAAGCACCCTTTGAACATTTCACTTTCTTAATCATTTCTTATTATGTTTGTATCCATGTGTAAAAGCATAGTCCCAAATCCAGCACCATGCCACATGGCTCTATGCACAAAGATTAGAAGCGTCACACTGGTCTGTATTAAACGTACTACAACAGCACAGAGGAATTCTTGAATCTGATTGGTCGGAAGGTGTGGATTCATTTTATGCACTCAACTCAACACAATTTTTAAAAAATATTTATTTCTATTGGAGCCAAGTTATGTGCTGCTTTTAAAAACAAGTAATAAATATTCAAATCAATCCTGAATTGAACCGGCAGCCAGTGAAGACATGATAAGACGTAAGTAATATGCACCCTCTTTTTTTGAGAGTCAGTAGCCTGGCTGCAGCATTCTGCACAAGCTGTAGGCGGGACAGTTTCCACTGGCAGAGTCCTGTATAAAGAGAGTTACCATAGTCCAATCTAGATGTAATAAAAGCATGAATAATTATCTCTACAGTTCATGTGAGGAAACCCACCAACATCCTAGAGTTCAAGCTGTTCTGTACTGAGGAACGGGCTAAAATTCCTCCAAGCCATCATGCAGGACTGATCAACAGTTACCCCAAACGTTTAGTTGCAGTTATTGCTGCACAAGGGGGTCACACCAGATACTGAAATGTTCACATACTTTCACCACTCACAGATATGTAATATTGGATCATTTTCCTCAATAAATAAATGACCAAGTATAATATTTTTGCCTCGTTTGTTTAATTGTGTTCTCTTTATCTACTTTTAGGAACTGTGTGAAAATCTGAAGATGTTTTGCGTCATATATATTTATGAAGAAATTTAGAACATTCTAAGGAGTTCACAAACTTTCAAGCACTGTATAGTAGTTACGGAACGTGAGTGTGAGTGAACTTGGTCTTTCGTGTGTTTGATAGTGTGCTGATTTCAGCCTCCACCCTGTGTACACAGAGTTTGCATGGTCTCCCTGTGTTTTGGGGATTTCCTCTGGGTTCTCTGGTTTCCTCCCCCAGTCCAAAGACATGCGATGTAGGCTGATTGCCATCTCTAAATTGTCCATAGTGTGTGAGTGTGGCCTGTAATGGGCTGGCAGCAGGGTGTCCTCCACTTTGTGTCCCAAGTCCCCTGGAATAGGCTCCTGGCTCCCCCGTGACCCTGTGTAGGATAAGAGGTACAGAAAATGGATGGATGGATGGATAACCTGGTCTAAAAATATCACAGCTTTACGGTATCATTGTATTAATTGGCCAGTTTCTTGGAAAGAGGTTATTGTGAATGATTTTTCCATGCAATCGATACAATACACAGTCAGTATTTATCATGTTGTTGTTATTAGCTGAAAGACATAGTGGCTGAGAGGAAGTGAAAAAATTATTCTAACTAATGCAGCATTGTGGATCACTGCTTATGCCAAAAATAAATAGTCATTTCATTTAGTTCTGCTCAGCAATGCCGTGTTTCTCTGTTCTTTGATAGCGACTATGTTTGATAAAATTAGGAATGAGCTAGAAGTGGCAGCAAAGTTACACGACCAGTACAGTCATGTGTAGTATGATTTGGTGAGAGTCGAGACAGAGGACGGAGATTCCATAAATTTTCCATACCGGTTATCCTACACAGGGTCACGGGGGCACCTGGAGCCTGGAATTCGGGGCACAGGGCAGGGGACACCCTGGACAGGGTGGCAACTCATCGCAGGGCGCAATCTCACACACACATTCACAGACTGTGGACAATTAGGAAATGCCAATCAGTCTACAACATGTCTTTGGACTTGGGGAGGAAACTGGAGTACCCAGAGGAACCCCCCGAAGCATGGAGAGAACATGTAAACTCCGCACACACAGGGTGGAGGCAGGATTGAAACACCTAACCCCGGAAGTGTGAAGGAAAATGCTTACCACCAAGTCAACGTGCCGAGGATGGAGATTGTGAAAACTAAACAAATGTGTAGACAGTAATGAATGGAAGTGTAGTTTAAAAAATTCAATGGTCCGTGAGGTAACCATTGAATCATATGCCATGACTAACCATGACAACTCTAATTCAAACGCTGTGGGCATCGCAAAAGACAACCATTAGTGGTTCTTTAAACACAAACCTACACATACACACACAAATCCACAAAGCTACACATGAACATCCTGTGTATATAAGAGCACACACACCCCTCATTTGATGTCATGGCCTGGAGACGTGCATGAAAGTTACCACTTCTTTCATCTCATCAGGAGAGATCATTACTGACTCTGTCCTTCCTCTCCTGACCGAGACGTTCCCCCACAGACAAGCTTTAAAACTCATTACACCCACCAGGGGACTTGGGGGACTGTCTGTGTCTGCTAGGGTGAGAGTCCTACCTTCCTTTGTCATTAGAGCCTTGATATGTACAGTGTGTATATAGTGATCTTAGGATGGTCTGAAGTCAGTGAGGAATTGGGAAGCCAACGCAGACATGAGTTACGCATGAGTTATGAGGTATCATACATATCATCATTGCACTACAATTAGTACAATTCAGGTTCAGGTATGCTGACCTAAACCACTGATCCGTGCTCGTGTTCTCTGTTCGGATCCGTGAGTAATTAGCCGGCCGCGTTCCCTGCCTTTGCATGGCCTCTGCTAATTGTGCGTGTTGTCTGAGAAACCCGAGAACCTTCAGATCGTGACCAGAGCGCCGGAGCATGGCTGAAATCTATAAAAAGCCTTTTTGTTTGCTACTTATTAGCGGGATGCAATGTCGCCTGCTAATGCCAGTTTCCAAACAGAGTAAATAAAACATGGCCAAGATCGCACAGGGACAGGAGAGGAAAGGTCAGGTGGCCACAACATCTTGTAACTGGACCCTAGATGGTGGGCTGTAGCATCTAGGTTGCCTTGAGGAACAATGAGTGTTCTAGCTACCGTCACGCCTCACCGTTTTTGGAGACTTGAGATTGCTTTGGCGGTGGTTTTCATTCTGCAGCTTCTGATAGCAGAGAGCAGCTTTGATTTCACATAAGCAGTGTATATATATATATATATATATATATATATATATATATATATATATATATTTATATATATAAAATTATTATTATTATTATTATTATTATATTACATATATGTGTGTATATAATATATTGTATTATATATACACGTTCTGTTTTTTCCTCAACCCTCAAGCACATGTTTTTAATGTAATCCTATGGAAAGTGGCAGTAAGGCGAAATGCAGGTGCCTTTAAAAAAGCATTGCCATCGGCAATTTTTTTCATTTACAGCTGAGAAGAAAATCAGAAAAGCTCAGTGCCACGTCAAGCACTTTTTAACAATACTTTATAACCATCGAGTCACAGCAGGTGGGCTAAGAAAAACTGTAATGTGTAGAAGTGAGAGGCAGGATGCAAGTGTGTAATCTAAGCATGTACTTTATTATAAGGTCAAAGAACAGACAGGAAGCATTAAAAAAGGAATATCCATAAGTTAAAAAAAAAAAACATGGAAAAGCCAGGAAACATTGAACATGGAAACTTGGAAAACAGCTCTGACTTAATGTCATCAATGCACAATAAGACTTCACAAAGAGAGAAAGAAACAGCAGGGTGTACATAGAGAGACTAGCTAACACAGAACAGGTGGACACAATCAGGTAACAGACCAATGACGGGCCTAGAGCAGAAACGAAGGCACATGGAAATATAAACAAAAGCACACTCAAAATAAAAAGAAATGCAGGTAGGAGTGTCATGCTCAAAACCATGCCATACATCAAGACGGGGGAATTCATGGAAAACAAACATGGAAGACCACTTTCTGGTGAAAAAATTAGCATTGCAGAAGATTTATTACATGTTCAATCAAAAATATTTAATTACCAGTATTCCAATTTTAAAATAGATCTCAAATTTACAACTATTTTTGGGACATTCACCTGTACGCGACCCACTAACTGCAGTAAGTCGCAGTCGCAGAAGCAGCTTAAATTCTCTTTACTTTCTGCCTGATCCAAATCAAATCTAGATAGCACGTTTGTACAAATTTAGCTTTATTAAACAAACAAAAAAACAGGACATTAATTGATTATACAGTATGTGTTTCTTAAAATAAAATAATATGTTATATAGCAGGGTTATAGTTACAGTGTGTCTGTCATATAAGCCACTTTTTCATATCAGCACAAACGGCCGAATGTGAAAGCGGCCTAGTATTGTAAACTACAACATCAAAGCTGGCGGGGATATTTAAGTGCACTTTCAACTAGTATGACTTACTGTTTCCATCTCTGCTCACTTCTTTGATTGACAGCCTGCGACTGCTCATCGAATCTCTGACACTCTGCACCTTCTCACTTGTTTCCAAATGTAAATTATCTTTACCGTACCATACCATAATATTCCACACCATACTATGCATGCTATAAATGTGGATTTATACTGTAAAGCCGATTACAGGATGCAAACCTAGCATACGATACATGTTCCAGCTCTAATTGAATCAGAGGAAATCAATCGGCTGTTGTGTTGTATCTGTCAGAGCATACCGTAAATCTTCATTTGCACTGTGACAGCCTCGGCTCCTCTCAATTGAGCTGCGCTTAGCTCTTCTAAATACAGATCGACACTCAGTTGCCTGTAAGCTTCATTGAAATTCGACTGCCTGGTTATTAGAGCAGGCTTTGGATCTTACGCCCTCGTAGCTAGCCTCCAATGCTCATAATGCAGCTCAGAGCCTTGAGAAAACATGCAAATCCTGTTTAAACACCAGAAAATGGAGTACATTTTAATATAATGTGTTTGTTCATTTCAGAATCAGGGCCTCTTTTTTTTTTAGAGGAAATAGGTTTTATTTGCCTGTTACATTTTGCAGGTGGTAAATATTTGCCTGGGGCTCCGGTGTGATTATTGCTGTTTGTACAGTATAAGATGTACTTGAGTCAGGAAAAGAAAGAAAAAAATAGCTTGTACTGATATTGAATTTTCATATCATTATAATTGCCTATTAAAGCAGATTATAACATTATAAAATAATGCGCTTAGTTCCTCAATTGGTGCAATTAATGATTGTCACATAATAGTCAAATTGTCATAAAAAATCATTTGGTAAACATTAATCTGGGATTGTCTTTGACAAGAAGGCATTCACGTTTAAATTTTCCAAAAGAAGCCAAGATGGATTTTCCAAGTGTGGGCTCGACGAGGTACATAGATCTCTATGCAGCTTGCTACCCCACTTTGGCAGCCTCAACGTTGCCTCTCATTTTGCGTTAGTCTTTGTTTATTTTTCATTTGGAAATAATCCAAATAATGAATATGAGTAACTTTCTCAGCTTAAATATTGATGTAACACTTGGACTTAAGTCGCTCTGAATACATATTTAGATTTGTAATCTTTCATTGTGTGGTTGTATGGAATTAGATTTGTGCCAAAAGTATTGAATGTAGCTTTTCAAGAAATGAACAAAAATATACAATGAGAAAGAAGAAAAACACGCTGAAACTGAAAACAGTGAACTAGAGTTTTCTAAGCCTCGTTTTTGCTAATCATGGTTTATGAGTTTTCGTTCACGCTTTCAAAGTTTTCGTTTACGGTCCGCAAGTTTACGTTCGCCATTCTGGCACAAATCTCTCGTGTGGGCGGGGCTTAACAGCGACTTACACTTGGCTACTGAGATTTGGATTGACAGATTGAAGTGTCCAGCTGAGAAGGATGTTGATGATGATGATGATGATGATGATGATGATGATGATAACGGTGGCGCTACGTGCCGCTCCTGAGAGCTCATATCGAAAAATAGTCGTATGAGACTCCCGAAAGCTCAAATATTAATTATGAACTAATCCACTGACTAAGTAAGTAAGTCATTTCCACTACAAAGTACAAACACTATAACTATACAGAGAACCACATCCAGAACGCTCTCCAAAATTCTTAACACTGAAGTCTCTACTTCCAGGTCAGGGAGCCGTCGATTCAAATCACACCACCGATGAGAGTAAATCACTGTTAAGCCCCGCCCACATGTGAGATTTGTGCCAGAATGGTGAACCTAAACTTGCAGAGCATAAATGAACAGTTTGAAAGTGTAAATGAAAACTCTGGCAAAACCATAATTAGCGAGTTCACTGTGTTCATTTGCAGAGTGTTTTTCTTCTTTCTCAATGTATATTTTTGTTCATTTCTTCGAAGTGTTACATTCAACACTTTTGGCACAAATCTAATTCCATACTGGTGTCTGTTATTCTACATTTCGAATACTGACTACGTTTACATGGACAGCAGGAATCTAATTATTGCCCTTATTCTGAATAAGACAATATTGTGATTAAGGTGTTTACATGAGTCGCTTTTAGAATATTCCTTTCATGTTCCCATTTTACATGTAGATCGATAGATCGATTAACAGCACACGTCATTACCTTCCCACGCCATCCGACGTTCCCGCCGGAATTTCACGTATCGACATACCCAAAACTGTATACGGTCCCATAACGAAGAAGAACTGTGTTTCATTTTTAATTTTATGAACGCTTCAAGTGTGGGTAATTATTTGTCATGCTATACGTGCAAATAGACGACCGCTTGAAGCCGTGGGCTGTGTCCCAAACCGCATTCTTACCTACTATATAGTAGTTGAAATATGTATACTAAAGTAGGTAATATAGTAGGTATAGTAGTAGACGAAGCCGTTCTCTCTTGTATGCCGTAAAACGGTTGAGTACAGCCGTGTGTGTACGTGTCCTGTCGCAAAATGCGGTGAAAACTCCCACATGATGTTAATAGTGTGATTAAGGTGTGTACATGTCTGTAACGCATGTCGATAATGCGAATAAAACAGGAATACTCCACACGTCTTAATTCCATTTGTGTTTACTCCGAGTATGACTTTAGTCGGATTAAGGTCATCAGAAATCGCTGTTTACATGCTAGTTTCTTAATCAGAGTATCGTCTTAATCGGGTTCATATCGGATTATTGTTGTCCATGTAAACGTACTGACTGTAAGTAAGACGGGCCAGCTGTGGCTCAGGTGGTAGAGCGGGTTGTCCACTAATCGTAGGGCAGGTGGTTCAATTCCCGGCCCGCATGACTCCACATACCGAAAGGTCCTTGGGCAAGACACTGAACCCCAAGTTGCCCCCCATGGCAAGTTAGCGCCTTGCATGGCAGCTCTGCTACCATTGGTGTGTGAGTGTGTGTGTGAATGGGTGAATGAGACACAGTGTAAAGCGCTTTGGATAAAAGCACTATATTAGTGTGCCATTTAAGTAAAGAAAAGCAGAAACATGCTGACAACTACATATGACTACAGCATAACAAAACCTGAGAAAATCACACATCAACCAGATTTTCCTCATCTTGCCAAAACACCCTGCCATCCTTTCACCATCTCATGGAACTCCTTCAAGACCTTCGACTACATGTAATATAATATTAGTGTTTTCATTCCAAATTCAGTTCAAGCACACAGTTCTACTTGCTAGGATGCTTTCATTCAAATATTACAATGTGGTAAACATAGCAGTGTCCTGATACGCCACACCCCAAACTTCTAACCGTACTTTACAGGGAGTAAAGGAAGTAATACAAGACAGTAGCTGCCTTGTGTAGCAGAGACATCAAGCATGAGCAGGTCTCCCATAGCAACTGCTAAGCAGCACCAACAATATCCATTCATGCTGGCTATCTAAAGGAGTGTGTTCCAGGCTCCAGCTAAGGCCCTGAGGCCTTGAGATTTATATAGCAAGAATGTGTGAGAAAGCAAGAGGTAGGGGGTGTTTAGAGAAGGAGAAGAACATGCTTTGCATGCTTTGTTTGTTGGAATTCAAGGCCAAACCTCAGTCTGAGGCAGCTTTTCCAATCATGGAGCTCTAAAATCAATATATTTAAAGAAAAGGAAAAAAACAACAACAAAAAAGCGATTAAGGTTAGTTACATCATGGTCCAGAGATGACGATTTGAGTATTATTTTGGTGAACACCCTTTGCTTTTATAACTGCCACCAACCTCTTCTCTATCCTCCAAGCAGAAATCAGGAGGGATGTAAACATTAGCATGTAACTGATAATGAAAAATGCATGCACAGTAACCCAAATGAAGTGCAGCTTCATCCAGCCTATTAGCATGTCACGTACTTGCTTACAGATATGCCCAGAAATTTCATTTAGTAGATGATGATTCAAAATTGTACTACAAATCCAGTCAGCTTGTCTTACTACTAATAGACCTTCAATGAATCCATCCTATTGACTTTGCTATATAAGGAATAAAACACAAAATAACAATTGACGCTGGTGTGTGATGTGGCCCAACAAAAAGCAGAGTTCCTGTTACCCCCGGAAGATTATTTTCTAATAATGGAACATCCCAAAGTGTTTTCCTCTTATTCTACAGCAATTCACTGGTGCAAAGAATGGTTTATTTATTAAAGAACGTTATCTGTTTATAGTTACATTTAATGTCTATGGAATAAGTTAGTTCCTGTTATCACTTATGCTAGAGCAGCTATAAACCCAACGTCATTCTCTCACTTTCACACTTTCCTATGTAGGAAGACTTAAATTTACAGCTTTTCCTCTGACTGTTACAAAGTTCTGACACTGGAGACTCCACCAGTGTCCACTATACTCCCTGTGTAAGTTGTTACCCTACACATTATAACATAGTACAACGAGGACACTACTGAAAGTTATAGAAAATTAACCAGCACCTTCCGACCAATCAGAATCAATCATTCAACAGCATTGTGGAATAAAGTGTGGCCTAACAACATCCACGGTGTACTGTTGCTCTAAGGTTACAAACCAGTTTTTCAGAACTGCTCTTGTGTTCTGGCAGTAACATCATGTTTCATAACTTCCACACGTTTCAGGACATTGAAAATCAGTATCCGCTCAGGGAGCACCACACTGAGGCTTTATTGGTGAAATGGGTAATCTGAGAGCCTCTTTAATAAAATGCCATCTCCACTTTGGGTTCTATGATTTGTGACTACACAGATTCATCACTTACTGGCTGAACAATTTACTGTTCTACAGGGAACCTTCTAACAGAGCCATAACGTCATGTAATGCCTTGATGTCATGTAATCTTTTCATTACAAATTGAGGATTAAAGTCTTGCACAATGACAGAGCACTGTGGAAGGGCAGTGAGATCCTATTATGGAGGTATTATGTAACAGTTAATTGAATTGTAGCATAAGAGAGGACCATTAACTCCTAATGTAACAGCTGGGATTTTTAAATAAAGCCTGTGCTTATGGATAAGAGATATGTGAAACTGGAGATCAACGTGGGTATATACCGATAATCAGTTACACAATATAGCATGATATTTAACATACAATATTGTTATCATGGTCCATATGACATTTGGGAGGAAGTGCGCTTAGATGAACCGTGCTGTGAGAGCAGGCAGGATATAATTGTGTAAAATGATCATATGTTGTTATTGTGGGTAATCCAAAAAAACATCAACCTATAATACTTCATAATCATAAACAGAAGAAAAAGTGAGAGTCAAAGCCAAGGAACATGAAACAATGAAGCAAGGGAAAACACAGCTTAGACTTAAACAGAGCTTTGAACTAAAAAGCATGATAAGACTTTGCAATGAAACACAGAAACTAGACAAAATTATTAAGGAATAAACACAGAACAGGTTCTCACATTAGGATAACAAACCACATATTGGACTAGAACCAAAAACAAAGGAAACTATAAACAAAAGCACATGTTCAATTAACAAGAGCAAGCACCACTTGGAACTACACCATGCCCTAAAAGGGAGAATTTCTGACAATATCTAGGCAGCAATTTGTGGTGGAATTTGTGCCCCAGAGGTAAAGACTGTCATATACATACGAACCACGAGGGTAAATGTTTGCTTAAATATAATGATAATATTGTAAAGAGCTGAAAAATGTTTGACAGTTACTGTGTGAGATGAACAGTTCAATATTGGCACATAAAAAATTCTTTGAAAGTTATATACAAGTTATATGCTAGAACTTTTTAAAGAGTGTGATTTGACCAGAGTCTGCTGCCCCCCCCCCCTCCTCTCTCTCTCTCTCACACCAACAGAAGGCATATAACATTGAGCAGCAGAGTGTGAAAAGCGGAAAGGATGTGAATGGCATGGGTAAGTCCGTGCTTCTGTTTCTTCCAGAACAATAATGGCTTTGCAATGCGGTATACGTTGGGCCCACTGAATCATAATTTTCTGCTATCACAGCCTCTTTGCACACAAGTTTCAGAGAACTGCCTGGCTTTCATAAATAGCTGCATACTGTAAGTACAAAAACACGCTGCAAATATTACTGATTAATATACTTTAAAACTAATAACTGGACTTTAAATATTCATATATCCGGACCGTACGTATTCCTGCATAAGTTTAATATGGTTTCGTTTCACCACAGTGTTATGAAGTCCTTAGCTAATCGCATTCCACCAGAAATCGTATTATTTATAGTTAATACATACTAGTTAATACTAAATAATGCATTATGAGTAAAAACAAAATAAATAAATAATGAATAAATAAATAAATAAATAAGAAGCGAGAGTAGCATGCCTATCAAGAACTCCAAATTCCAGAATCAATATTCCGATACTCAGAACAACAGAACACATTTGCATACTAGAACATGATTGGCTCATGGATGTTATGATGTAACAACTCAGATTTTTCACATTTTTAGCTGCCCCATGACTGTGACAATTTTTGCACTTTGTCCAGGAGGCACATTCCAATTAATTCCTAAATAATTATATCATAAATTATTTATCAACAAAATTATTATCGGCAATGTGGTTGGACAGTTCATACAAATGATACGAGGAGACAAACACTGCCCGTCTCATAAAATTAACCTGTGTAGCTTTTCATACTGATTATGTCAATTGATATTTAAGCGTAAAAGCATGTTTATAGGTTCACATCATGCATTTGAAGCTTTTTCCAAAAATTCCTGAATCTTGCATAACTTCTACAGCCATGTGCAAGTGTTTGAGTGTGTGTGTGTGTGTGTGTGTGTGTGTGTGTGTGTGTGTGTGTGTGTGTAACAACGGAATCCTGATGGTCAACTGCTGATGAGATCTCATGGAGAAAGTCAGGGAGAGAGTTTTAATCCTCCCATAATCCCTTTCTGTATCAGACCCCTACCGAGAAAGGAGGCTGAAAATAAAAGACTCGAGAGCGAGAAAGCAAGAGTCGGGGGGAGTGAGAGAGTGTTTTGCTGTGTGAGTAAAAAAAGGAGAGGGAGGGCCCTGGCTGTGGAATGCCCAGCGAGTCATGTGACTGTTTACATCTGAGACGAAACCGAAGAGAGGCACGAGTGTGTGAGCAGCGCAGGAGAAATGGCCTGTGCACGCCCACATACGCACTCATACGCAGACATGTAGGCTCTCTGAGCACCCCACACACACACACACACACACACATGCACACCCACACACTCACGCAGAAAACAGAAACATAAGGATGGATCAGAGATTAGGAGCTGGTGGGTATCCCGACAGTCCGCCCAGCAGACCCAGAGATGTGCTGGTCAAATCAGGTAAGACAATCTACTGGAAAATAACAGC
Organism: Ictalurus furcatus; assembly: GCF_023375685.1. NCBI lineage: Eukaryota > Metazoa > Chordata > Actinopteri > Siluriformes > Ictaluridae > Ictalurus > Ictalurus furcatus. The sequence continues at coordinate 16,988,699 of NC_071275.1, forward strand.
TTCACTATCATACAATTATACTAAAAGGATGGCAAATTTGCAATTATGTGTCTGAGGTATAAAAGCGTATGCTGATGTTTACTGAGTTGTTGGGTCTGTCAATGTGAGAGGACTTCATGCACAACTCCAGCAAAGCCAATTAAAGCAGATTGCTCTTAAATCACTGTGGATTATAGAAATACTTACGAGTCATTTATGAACATACATATGTATATTAGGATCATAAGCACTTGTTCATTCAATCATTCATTCAAACTTCTTCATTGATTGTTCTCAGAAGTCTGAACATTTATGCAGTATTCACTTGCACTAATGATCATTTCCCCATGGGCGCAAGCAGGAAATGAGACTGACAACAAGCACAGGATGCTGGATTCCCATCGATCAAACGGTCTTAAGAGTATAACAGAACACAACAAACATTATGAGAATGCGTTTAAGATGAAATGCTTTATGTGGCAAATATTAGCTTTTGGATTTTGCTGCCGTGGAGATTCTGGGCCACTGTGTCACTAAAACCCTCGGCGAGTCCATGAGGGAACAGTTAATCATTAAAATCCATGTGAAAACATCACAGAAAGGTTTACGGAGGTCATGCATGCCTTCCCGGAGCTATTACACACAAACTACATGATTCGCACAAAATGCATGAGAGATGAGAAGATGTGTATACATTAACATGGAGAGATTATTTTTTTTTTAGCACAACAGTTTATTAAAGTGTAATTCTTCTGTTTGCTTTTGTAGAAGAAGCACAAGGTCCACGTAGCCCGCTTTATCAGGCAATGGGTGGCCCTAATAAACTGCACTGAGCATATTTGCACAGCTATCTGGAAGGGCTCTCAGTGCTAACACGCCTTACAATAACACAACCCGTGCGCCTGTCTGCGCCAAGACATTTGAAGATCATCATTTTAGGATTTAAACTTTCATACTGGGAAATTTCCTAAATGCCTACATATTTTATCACCGTTTCGATTTATAATTAAATAATCAACCACTTTTATTGGTTGAACTGATTTACTTGCTTGTACTTGGTCATTTGGTCAAACTTCTATACATCTATAGACTGTCATTAAGCAGTCTATCGACTGATTGTCAACAGCATATCATATTATTTGTAATATGTATCTTTAGACCACAACACTATTGAATTCTTGATTCTTATTTATATGAATGCACTTGATCTAATGACATACGGAGTTGTGTGGTGAACACGCCACATGAACGAATTTGAAATGTGTGTGGGATTGTTGATATAATGGCGTTTTCTGTGAGGAGATGTTCATTTCACATTTATTGGAAGGAGTCTCCAGGGTCAGTGCTTTGTAACAGTCACGGAAAAGAAGTCCAACACGGAAACTTTTTTCCAACACGGGAACATCCTCAGGTTGGAGGAGTTTTTGGGAACGTGACAGTCTGTTTGTGTGTGTGTGTGTGTTGTTGTTGTTGTTGTTGTTAGTTCTGTCTTTCTTGAAGTTAATAAGATCAAAACAAGATGCTGGTGATGGACTGACTGTTTATAGCTGCTAGAAAGTAATTGACAACAGAAACGTACTTGTTTTGTTGAAGTTCCAATAAAATTAAAAAATATTCTGTGGTTTCCGAGGCAAAAAAAAAAAAAACCACTCCAGGATTTGCTGTTGTAGGAAAATGATCAACTTCCGAGTGAGTATCTCTGCGTTACGTTGGACCGGCTCACACCACACCATTGATTATTTTCCTTACTTCAACATCATGTCATAAAATCAGTCAATAGTGTCCACAGAAACGGATTGTGAAATATCGCTTGCGCTAGGGATGAGCTGATAATCTGTAAATGATCTATTAAACATCGAGATCTAGAAAGTGGTGAGCGCAGAGTGAACAGAAACGGGGCAATTCGATAGTCAGCTACTAAACTTTAATGTAAATCAACTTGACCCTCCAAATGAATAGCACAGATTGATAGTGTATAGAATATCTATTAATCCTCAGCAATAATAAAGTGTTAGCATATTGTTTAAAATGGGTTGCTAGTTGCTAGTCACTTGACGTGTTTTTGACTTTCTATCCAATGCTTCTTTAAATTTGTCCAATATAAGGAACCTTAGAAGAAAGATGTTGTTATGCTAGCTTTCCAGTGGATTGGGCTTCTTTATAGGAACGCAAACGTTCCAAAAACAAAAATTAAAAATGCTTCCTTCTTTTAAATGGAACAGAGGGGTACTTGGTAGCAAAGTACCCGTGGTAATAATATGTTAGATTGAATAGTACTGAATATTGTATAATTGCCCAAATGCATCTTAATAGTGTTAGAATAAAGCAGTAAGCCACGAGACAGTGTGAGTGACAGTGATTTTATCACGGGTAAGGGTGTTCCTAGGCTCGGCAGAAAGCAGGCACGTAATCAGAGATAGAAACAGTCGTCTAAAATCGAGTGTTGAATAAATCATTTAATTTATTATTAATAATAATCGCAGTAAACAATTCTTCCTCCGTGCAATGCAGTTTGTTAACAAGAAGTTTTGGTTGCTACGCAACATAAGAGGCAAAGATTAGAGTATTCTGTGGAGAGAATAATGTCTTAAGTATAATGATTTGTTCGGTTTAATACAGAATTATTCAGTTACTGTGATGCAATCAGAGGTGTGTGCACGTGTGGTGTGTGTGTGTGTGTGTGTGTGTGTGTGCGCTGAGGATTTTACCAAGAGGCTCAGCCAATCAGAGTTTAGAACCGAAACTACTCATTTTATAACATGGCAATATCCATCTCAGTCTATTATGTGAGAGAACTTATATTATGTTATAAAATTATTATGTAAGTTGACGACATACTTCTGTGAGCCAGTTTAAAAAGTTTTTTAAAACAGCATTTTTTGCTTTTTATTTATTCATTTGTTTGTTTGTTTGTTTGTTTATTTATTTAAAAAAAAAAACTAGCTGTGGATGGTGTTGTTTTGCTCAGATCTTTTATAAAGGTCATTTCCAGTTCTGTGCTTGGCCAAAGGTCAGTATTTGGAGTGGATTATGGGAAATAAGCTACCGCCCCCACCCCCCACCCCCATTACTTTTTGCTGCACTCCAACACACACACACACACACACACACACACACACACACACACACACACACACACACATACATACGCACTTCCCTGCCTCATCATCCCCCTCCCTTGGGAGGATGAATTCTGGGCATCCCCATGACAACAGCCAGTTGCCAGCAGCCCAGTTTGTGTACAATCGTAGGTGGAGATAAAGTGCTCGGAAAGTCTTTAAAGAACCCACTTGTGTCAAACAGCAGTGATACAACTCTGTGCTAAATAATACTTAATCACCTCTCACAGCATGAACAGCACTCGCAGTAAGTGACAGTAAAAGGGCAGAACAAGTTTAACCCTGAGAAATCTGTCTGCGCCTACGGATAGCTTTTTTTCCCCCCTGAATAACACATGACTCATATTCAGACAAACATTTTTTCAGAGACGCAGGTCTGCAGTAGGTCTAGCTTTCAGAGTCATACCTGTGTTTCATAGTCACACAGATGTGGAATTGAATTAACGTTCGTCTGTTCCTGAAAGCAGACTCGTGGAAGCAGACTTCCTTTACTGGACACGTTAACTGACTCCTAAGGTCTTGAGGGAGGCAGCTAAATGCATTACGGCCATAAAATGGAAGGATATTAACTTTCAGAACAGATGCAGAAAACTCACCGCCTCTGCCCTGCATGACATAGATATCTAATCAATGAGGAGACAGATCCTGCCACGAAAGCGCAGTCGATATGCTGGGAGATCCTGTGACTCCATTCTGTTCCTCTTCCTTTTTATTTCCATAACTCCATCTTTCATGCTGGCTTACATGCTGCTTTTCTCACACACATACCCTCAGCAACTCTTTCTACAAGCATTGAACTCAGCGGAGAAATACGATGCTCCATTCGTGTCCCCGTGACACACACCGACTCCAAATTAAGTATTTTGTCGGGTATTTCAACTGACTTGCATGCTACTGTAGCTAAATGTCTACACCTACACCTAGCCTCAACCTCGGTAACTCAGTAGGCACTCCAATAAAACCGGTAGTTTTTATACAAAAAGCAATTTTCCTCATGAGGACCAGCCAAATGTCCCCACAAGGGCAAAACTGTTGCATATTCCCATCATTATGGGGACCACTGAGGTAAAAAAATATAGCCACACACACACACACACCACAACAACTCTTTTCATTACCACAGGGTCCACATTAGAAGAAGTACATTCATGAAAAACCACACCGTCATTAGCCATGACCTTTAATAAAAAGGAAATGACCAAGCTCTTTTAAGGGAAGGTTACAAGGGACGGCTTCCTGTCAGTGACATTAGCCCTAATACTGTAAGTATGACTCCATCTGGACAAATAGATAGATGTTATTCCACGTGTTTTACAGAAAGAGTCGACTCTGGCATGCTGGGTGATCTTTTCCTGCTCTTGGAAGATCAGCACAGTGATTAATTCGGTAATAGTTTGGCTAAAAATGGCATTTGCATAACTTTCTGGAAATAAATTAATTAAAAAAACATGAACAAAATGTAGTCAATTAGACAAATTTATCTGCAATGTAGTCACAGACTACTTTGGATTGCAGTCCAAAGTTTGCTTCTATAGTCTTTCACTGGAGTTCCAAAGGTTAATGTTGCTAACTACTTCAACCCGTCATCACGGTCAGCTCAAACTGTGTTGAGATGTTACAGAATTTCAATTCTTATTACTTATGTGGTTTTCAACATTGAATCACTTTTATTTTCCTCAGGACATTAATGCAAGCAAGAGACACACACCTTGATCAGCCACAACATTAAAACCACCTGCTTAATATTGTGTCTCAAACCATTCATTCACTTTTTGCAGTGTGGTAGGGTGTGCATTATCCTGCTGAAAGAGGCCATTGCCATTAGGGAATAGCGTTGCCATGAAGAAATGTACTTGGTCTGTAACAGTGTTTAGGTAAAGGGTACTGTACGTGTCAATGTAACATCATGTGAATGCTAGGATCCAGGGTTTCCCAGCAGAACATTGCCCAGAGCATCACACTGCATCCGCCGGCTTACCTTCCTCAAATAGTGCATCCTGGTGCCATCTCTTCCCCAGGAAAGCAACGCACATGCTCCTGTCTGTCGACATGTTAAAAAAGAAAACGTGATTCATCAGACCTGGTCACCTTCTTCCATTGCTCCATGGTCCAGTTCTGATGCTCATGTGCCCATTGTAGGTGCTTTTGATGGTGGACAGGGGTCAGCATGGGCACTCTGACTGGTCTCCGGCTACGCAGCCCCATACACGACACACACTGTGATGCACATCAACTTTGAGAACTAACTGTTCACTCGCTGCCTAATATATCCCACGCCTTGACAGGTGCCATTGTGGTGAGATAATCAATGTTATTCACTTCACCTGTCAGTGGTTTTAATGTTATGGCTGAAAAAAATTGTACTTCCGGCTTGAGTATTAGACATATGTACATTTGACGGCATGACATGTTAGCTATAGGCTTTCCATACTTGTTAGCTACTTTAGCCTTGTTTTTCCAGTGTAAAACTAAAGAAGCTAACACAGGACACCAAACATATCTTCACTAACTGACTACACCTGAGGTGAAAGGATGAAATCTATCACTCTGTGTTTGAATAGATTGTTTAGGTCCTTATACATAGTGAGCTGTTATTAAGATAATCAGGAGTGTTGGTGCTAGCTATTTGTGGATTAGGACAGATATCTGTATTAGATAATTAAAACATTTTTGTCTGATTATGTATGATTACATTGTTAGTAGTTTAGCTTTGTCCTACTGTGGTTATCCAATTTGTAAAGTCAGCAACTATGGCTTACATGCTGTCCTCAGGAATGCACAGCGAGTGGTTAACTGGAACAAAACAAGACCTCACATGACCACAGCTCTCGCTGAGTCCTCAGGCCTCGAACAATTTACGAATGCTGCTATAAGCGTCTAATATACTAACCAAACTCGAATAACACTGATAACACTGCAAGGATTTAGTACAAGCCTTTACCGGATACAGCATTTATGAGACGTCCATCATCATCCTGCGCTTTGATTTAGAAGTGCCCCTTCTGCAGAATCCATTGTGCTCTGGTTTTAATATTGAATAGCGCAGATCGTCTCTGGTTCCTCCTCAAAACCCTTGCCATTGTTCAGATCTGGCCTCAGAGCATATGACACCCGATCTTTTTCCACTGTCACTCGGCTAAGGATCAATTCACCTTTAATATCTTCCTTCCACTGAGGACTGAAGGAGTCTGTGGTGCTCTGCGGCCTGTAGGGCTCTCCTTAAATGAATTATCCTTAAGTCGAGCTGAATCAATGAGTACGCCTGTGGTTGAAATGGAACCATTCAGATACGTAACTTTATCTAGTGCAGCAAATGAGGACCGGGATATATTTTTATACATTCATTTATTATCTGTAAAAGCTTATCCAATTTCAATATCCAGGAGTTGTGGTGGATCCAGAACCTATTCTGGAAAATACTGAGTGCAGGGCAGGAATATGCTAAATGTGATGGAAATCGATTGCTTTCACATACTTTGTTAGTATAATCTTGTCTTGTTAAGTGCCTTAAGGACACTTTTTGACCCTTTTGATAGTGAGAATTGATCCTAGAGCGTATAACATGATATAAATAACACAGTGTGGATAGACTGGGTGGTTGTGGTTAAGTTATAACAGGGCAAGGACCAGGTAAGGATTCTGAAGCTTGTGACCAGATAAGTGTACAAAAGGTACCAGACACTCCGTGAGGCTATGAGTCGCGGGCGTGGCGTCAGAGACTGAGACCAGACTTGGTAAGCACAAATCACCAGTAAGCACAAGTGGTAGTCTCACATCTAAATGAGTTCTTAAGCTCTCAACTTAAACCACATGGCTCTTGTGTTATTATCTTAAATACAACACATCGGTCTGTAATAACAGGTACTGCGGCGACATGTTAGAGCCCTGCTGTTCTTGTTTGAATGTGTAAATTGTTGGGTTCAGCAGACAGGAAATGGATCTCAGGAATTTCCTCCAGAATCCAAAGAAACATAAACAGCCAAAAAAAAAAAAAAAAGGCTAAAATGTAAAAACCTGCTACTTCTGGAAAGATCTTGTTTTTCTCTCAATCTTTCTCATATGGAATTACTCACACTCTATAGTTATGTCTATAGAAATGCCTAAGGCCAGAACCAGTGTGTTTGAACCCCAACCCCCAGCACCACCACCACCCCCGTCTATGTAGCAAGATCTAAAATGAAAAGATCTTTAAATTAATTTAAATTAATATCTTTAAATGAATGTCTTTTATTCTCATAGAAATGCTAGGAGTACCACAACGGTAATTAGTAATCGGTATTTAGTAATCCTGGTCTTGCACTTGCAAATTCATAATTTATGAAAAGTTACAAAGGTAAAGGTTAGGATTGGGGTAGGGTTAGTTTTCAAATACACATAGTGTACTTAGTAATATTTGTACTCATATTTCACAACTATTAGTCAGTTTGCAGAAAACAAACAAACGAAAAAGCGTTCGCTGTGTCCTGAAAACAGTCATAAATCTCCGTCATTCATTGGTCAGAAATACAGCAACACAAAGCAACACGTTGCCAAGTGTACATGGATAATGAGATCATGGAGAACATGAAGCTGGTGCTCAATAAATTATTTTGAAATGATATAAATAACTAGTTTAAAAGGTTTTGTTTATCACATCCAGCTCTTATTTATTTATTTATTTATTTATTTATTTTTGTCTTTTTGCAAGTCCAATTATCAAGAACACATGGCGTTTCTGCAGCGCTACAGCTCTATTCCTTGGGCTCAGTTTAGTAGCTAGCATCTACAAAAGAAACAAAGAAAAAAAAAAAAAACACAGCAAACCAAAATGCACGATGTTTGGATTCACATTGTGTGGTGGGTCTGAACCTTTCTCACTGTAATTGAACCATGCTCGAGTTTCCGATTGCTGTGTTGTCATCTGCCTAATCGAACCACACTAAAGGGAAGGACGTGCCAGCGTTTGATGGAAACTGACTAAGCACTGCATATAAAGGCACTGATTGATCGCTATACAGTAACTAAAGATGATTATCAATTTGAACTGTCTTTCAGTACCTCTCCCAAGCAGCACATTACTATAACATGTACAGTATATCAAGCATGAACTTATAGGTTAGAGCTCACATGCTCATTTTCGAATCGCTGTCTTTTTAAGATTTCAAATTTAAATTTAATCCATCAGCCTTTTTTTTTTTAGCATAAATGGCTTGAGTTATGTTATTGCATCATGTAATTAAGTCTCTCTCTCTCTCTCTCTCTCTCTCTCTCTCTCTCTCTCTCTTGCTGTCCAGCCTCAGCATATGCAGATATCCAATGGGAACAGCCTCATCAGCCTGAAATAACATACGATGACCCACTGCGATGCCCACGCAGGAATATCCTTCCTGTGGCCAGCTACGCCCCTCATCCTGATTATGCGCAAGGGGACGAGGATCTCATCAAGCCCAAAAAGCTGATTAATCCAGTGAAAGCTTCCAAAAGCCACCAGGAGCTTCACCGAGAGCTGCTTATGAACCACAAACGGTATGAGGACTGATTTATTCACAACTAGTAAGGGTGTCTAAATAATACACTCCTTAAATCTTATATAAACAATCCATAGGGAATTTGTGAATGTATGCCGATTAATACTCATATTTTACATTATATTAATACAGATTTGGCTTTTTTTTTTCTTTTCTTTTCTTTTTTTCAAAATAAAATATGAATAGATTACTTTGAAACTCTGCGTATTTGAACACCTGACACCTTTACCTGAACAGTGCAAGTAATGAAAACCTCATTCACTTTAATGGATATTTATATTTAATTATTGAGATGTTTTATATAAGAGTCAGGTGATCCATGTGGTCACTAGTGACTCCATTTCCCAGAATACCACAAACATGGCAGACGACAACTACAAATCGCAGATTAACATACAGGCACATCATCTTCTCCTGAAGACTAATCACACACGCCTGTTCCCAATCACATTCACAATCACACCACACTATATAAGAGACTGTTCAGTCACTACGTCTATGTGAAGTAATATGCTCAGTCAATATAGTTTCTGGTGATTACCAAGCCTTTCTATTGTGTTGTTATTCCGGTTATGATTCTGCTTTACCCTTGACCTTGATTTCTGCCTTACCCGCTCTAGCCTGTTTACCTGCTCGACTGACCGCTATCTGTCTTTGTTGTTGTTTTTGCCTTACCCCTCTGGATTATATGCTCTTTAATATAGCTCTTAACTGCGATTGCATCCGTCCAAAACCTCATTACATGACAGAACGCAAAGACCGAATCAATGGATGCAGCAGATTTTTTCAGTGTGCAAGAGACCCTTTTAGAAAGGGAAAATCATGGTGGGAGAAAGAAGGGAGATTCTCCATGATCAAGGCTAATCTGAAATGGCTCGACGTGATGTACTCCATCAGGGTGTATAACAAGAAGCAGCTTTCCAACCAGGTGGACACCATCTCCCTCCCTCCCTCTCTCCCTCCCTCCCCTAATGTGGATTTCGTTCAGCCTGCCGAGTTAATTGTGAAAACTACCCAAGACTGAGAAAATAACCCAATTAAATGACCCTAAAGTCTCAACCCAGTGTTTGGGTAGAAAAATAACCCAGCATTTATTAAGAGTGTAAAGACAGCAATATGCTCTGTAGGACTTCAGTACCGGTTGAAAGATGGTGACTAAGATATACCAAAATGAAGACATGATACGCAGCTGATAAAATATCCGAACAGCTCAGTAGGGGAGCCTTGTAGAAACAGTCCTGCTCCTCCTAACAGCTGTATCTACAACAGCAACACCCACCGACCCAGGGGACATGTTGCTACATATTTCACTACAGCTTCCCAAAGGAATGAACTTACTCAGAACTTACACTGCTCAATAAGCGATGGCTAAATTCCCACCAAAGAACAAGATACACAGATGTTTATCTTTACATTTTATGCTGTCATGTTGAAGTTTGACGAATCTTAGAAGTTTTGTAAATGAAACGACGTCATACGAAGCAAAAAAAAAAAAAGGCACAAGGCTGCATGAGGAATTCTGAGACCCTAGGAAAAGCTGGGGTTTTTTTCTATTTCTGTGAATAAGCGTTCTTGACACGAGTTTCACAGTTGCCTGGGAACCACACGCTACAACGCCTACCCCCTTCCAAGCCTTAGCACATTCACAACACAGTCATTCTCTGTGCGGAGACAAGGACAACTAAAGCGCCTCCGAACTAGCCAACATAGGCACCTTTATCCTGCCATTCTGTCCCTCTCGGACACTTTAAGCAGCATTTTAAAAGAGTTCCAGTCATCCAGACAAGAGCAAGCACAGTGGCTCTGTTCAGCTCGTACTTTCCCACTGTTTTGTATTATTGCATTTGGGTCGGAAGCTGTTATCTAAAACGATGCTTATGTAGTGTCTCTGGAACAGCACTCGGCTACCGAAGTCTCTTGGGTCTTATTTGCATTCTTGAGGCGCAATTTAAAGGATAGATTTTGATGCACCGCAAAAGAGTGGAAAGTTTACAAAAAGATTCTCTTCTTTACTCTTTTGTCAGTGTGACAGGCGTGAATGGGACTTTGAGTTGGGATGGTACTCTGTGTAGGTGTGTGTATATCGTCCATGTCCATGCTGCAAGAGGTGAGGACACATAAAACTAAGCTGGCACTGAGCCACCATTGCCATTAGGCAGGTATCTGGTTGGACTTCTGGCACCTGAAGTCATTTTGGCCCTGGAAGACTTAAGACAGCACAGTGAGGGCACTCCACAGGGATGGGAAAAGAAAGCAGGAGATAACAGCAACAGGATATAGTCTTTTAGCTTAAGTGGCAGAAGAATTGGGTCACTACTAAACGGTGCCCATCTCTCCTTTTGAACCCTCCGAAGATAAGCTTTTATGTGGCCTGGGTCTTTAGAGTGTATGGAGACAGAAGACAAAAACAGTGACAATGAACGAGGGAATGCAGAAGACGGAGACAGGGTAGAGCTCACTTTGTCAACAAAGTGTCGCCTTTTATTTCTACTCATTTTACTTGCTTTGGGAATAGTGTAATTTGTATCATTCATGATAACTGGGACGGGCATCAAAATGGTCCCACATAGATAAGGTTTGAGTTGAAAGATTATTTTGTTTAACGATCTTTTTTTTTTCCATTTAGTACTGCTCTTCAGAAGCTATGTAAGATATTTACATGTTTCCCAGAAGACAAAATAACTTTTTTAAATTTACACCGATCATTCTGTTCAAAAAGTTTACACGCCCCGGCTCTTAATGTATCGTGTCGCCTTCTTGTGAATCAGTGAACGTTTGCACCTTTTGTAATAGTCGTGTACGAGTCCCTCAGTCGTCCTCAGTGTGAAAAGATGGATCTCGACATCATACAGCCGCTGTTGGAAAGGGCTCAAATATGCAGAAGATGCTGGAAAAGCAAATAATGTGCAGGATTTCTTTTTTTAAAGAACAATGGGCAGTTTAACAACTAACACAAAACATAAAAACAGTCGTGGATCATCCAGGTAACGACACACAGTGTTAAGAATCAAGCGTGTGTAAACTTTTGAACTGGTTCATTTGTGTAAATTCAGTTATTACTGTGTCTTGTGGACTATATGTAAACATCTGTTATGTGAAATAGCGAATTCAGGGCAGAACTAAATAAACAACAAAATGCAATTTGTATGATCTCTCTTATTTAAATAATAATAATAATTAACATTTTACAGATTCTGCAAGGGGTGTGTAAACTTATGACCTCAACTGTGAATACTGTAACTTGATTTGAAAATACAACATGATGCTAGAAAACACACAGAGAGTCTGCAGTAAACTGTGAAAGATCAATCAATCATGCTATCTGCTGCCTGCTAACTAGCATCCTTCTCTATAGCTAGCATCAAACTCACCAGTTAGAGAAAACTATGCTGAATGAGGGACATTATTAATCATGTTTACAGAAAGATTTCTTATGAACAACCTAAACTTATCCTAGTCACCATTTTGGAAGTCAAAATCTTCTGATCGATTGGAGTTTACAAGTTGCAACAATGCTAGCCTTTCTCAATATGGCAGAGCCAGCCTATGAGAGATTGATTAACAGTCAGTGCTAAGCGTTATTGCAGTGTAATTCCGGTCAAGCGAAGTCTTTTTCTAAAAATGTAGCAAGATATCTGAGGAAAATATTGCTGTTTCCTACAATATGATTGTCTTTCCACCATCATTCTGCCTACACTTTTTGAATTAATGTACCATCGAGGTGTCTGTGTGAGCACAAGTCCGTGCTCGGGGTCTCAGGGAGGCGTCTCTGGAGGCGGCTGCATGTCTAACTTGCCTCATTACTCGCAGCTCTGTTTGTTTGTTGTTGCTGTTTCCATGTCTCCTTCGCCTGACGGACACTATATAAATTAGGAGGGATGCTAATTACAACACGCAAACTGCTTTTCCACTACTAAGCACGCGAAAGCCTTCTCCCTGAGGAGGAAACAGGCTCACACCTAATTTAATTAGCAGTCAGCGAGGGAGTGTGTCTGTGTCCGCTTGTTCAGCAGATCCCTAACCATCTAAACATCTGGTTTTGACTGAGATCAGAGTTGTCCTGGGAACCATCACTAATCTCACAGATTATAAAAGTAAAAGACACTAAGTAATTTCAATCTGATTTAGGAATAGACAGGGCAGCCCCATCCTAAAAATCCTCAATTGAAATGTTTTTAATTTATTTTGATTTCTGTGAGTTCTCCAGATATAAGAGTCAGACAATGGGGGCAGTGGTGGCTTAGTGGTTAAGGCTCTGGGTTACTGTTCAGAAGGTTGGGGGTTCAAGCCCCAGCACTGCCAAGCTGCCACTGTTGGGCCCTTGGGCAAGGCCCTTAACCCTCTCTGTTCCAGGGGTGCTGTATCATGGCTGACCCTGTGCTCTGACCCCACCTTCCTAACAGGCTGGGGGTATGCAAAGAAAACAATTTCACTGTGCTCTACTATATATGTGACCAATAAAGACTCATTATCAAGTAAACTTGCACCTTAATGTTTCTTATAAATCTATGTTTGCTGATGTCTTCAACACTCAACCTTCATAGAATATAACTTGAGTGCCATCTATTGGAGAAATAATAAAAGGCTAATCATTTCTCTTCAGCAGCACTAGATACTCTGTTATATTTGCTTGCATTAACTTAGTAGACACTATCTTAACCTTTTTATTTTTTAATTATATATATATAATTATATAATAAAAAATAAAAAGGTTAAGATAGTGTCTACTAAGTGAATGCAAGCAAATATATATATATATATATATATATATATATATATATATATATATATATATATATATACACATACACATATATATGTATATGTATGTATGTATGTATGTATATATATATATATATATATATAAAGCTATTAATGGAGCTGACTGATAGTTCTGCAGGAAAAAGAGCAGTAGATATAAAACAAAAATGGTAGATATACTGAAAATGCTAAGGTGTACCCCATTTTCCTTGAACAAAACAATTTTTAAGGTTGTGGCAAGAAATGTCATGTTTATTCAGTTTTATTTTAAAACCTATGAAAGTAACTGATGCTAGCTTGTGTGTGTATTGTCCAGCATTACTTAAATTAGCTAAGGTAGCTAGCTTCAAACATTAGCTAGTAAATTTTCTCTGCTAAAATAAGCTAGTTATATAAACCTCTAGATTGGATTACACATTTTCAAATGTAAATATCTGTGTAAAAGTGATATTTCATTGCTTTAAATGTAACAAAAGTAACTGATACTAGCTTATACAGTCATTTGGAAATTGATGGCTTTTTAGACATATTTGGACAAGCAAACATTTGATCCTCTTTGAAACAGCGCCTGTTAATGAAGTTGATATATTTGAACAATACCACAAGGAAAACTAGCTTTTTCAAAGGAAGTACACCCTCAGAAGCTAGTATTTTTTAGTAAGTTTTGTATAATTGTCCACCAGGCTTGCTGGAATTTTTGACCACTCTTCCATCAATATTCTTTCAGTTGCAAGATGTTTGAGGGTTTTCTGGCACGTACTGCCCGTTTCAAATCCCCCTACAACATTTCAATAGGATTCAAATCCAGGCTTTGACTAGGCCATTCCATAACCCTCAATTTCTTCTTTCTGAGCCACTCCTTGGTGGATTTGCTCATGTGCTTAGGATCATTATCCTGTGAAAAGGTCCACTTTCAGTTCAACTTCAACTTTCAGACAGATGGCCTCACATTATCTTCAAGCACTCTTTGATATAATGCAGAATTCATAGTTGAATCACTGAATGCAAGCTGTCCAGTTCCTGTGGCAAACCATAACATTTCCACCACCGTGCTTCACAGTTGGTATGAGGTGCTTCTCCTTTAAAGCTGTCTTTGGTCTGCACCAAAACATGTCTGCTGTTTCTGTGGCCAAACAACTCTATCTTTGATTCGTCTGTCCAGAGCACGTTATTCCAAAAGGCCTGGTCTTTTTCCTATATGCTCATTGGCAAACTGTAATCATGCAATGGCTTTTTCCTGGCACGCCTCCCACGCAGGTCAAATTTATGCAATTTTTTTCTGATTGTAGAAGCATGCACTTTGACACCACCAGTTTGAAATCTGCAGACATGTTCAGAAGTCCCTGAGGTCCAAGTCAAGCCTCAAGTCTTTGCTCCTCCTCAAGTCACAAGTCTCTGAGGTGGAGTCCAAGTCAAGTCTCTGTTGTATTTTTAGCAATAGTTATTTCTCTTTACCATCCACTGTGAGAGCTTTGGAGAGCTAAAAGGTGTACTGCTCAAAAATAATTCTCAATTTTTAAGTCATTTTTATTGGAAATTCAGTTTGAAGCAATCTTACAGCATGACTAGCTCGATTACTCTCCCTTCAAAGTGCCCTTCAGAGTAGGGTGACCAGATGCACATGGACCAAATGTGGGATATGTAGTAAGTTTGTGTGGGACAATGTGAGATATATTTCTGACACTCAAATGCCTACCATTTGGTGTCTATCTAAATGAATTAGAAACATTTATATATTTATAAATGTCTTTATATTTATGTCTTTTGTATCAAACAATGCAACAAAGAGAAACATTACTGCATTAAAAAAAAATAAGAGGGAAAAAAAAGGATTTCTATGGCTTTCCATCTCTGGAAATCTGTGCCGTTTGTGATGATTTTACTTACAGTGGAATGATGTAAGACCAGTTCTACCTGCACTCCCTAAGCAGGTTCTAATCACTGGCACCCAATCTTGAACACCTGATTCTAATTATATGGATTTGAAGGTGTGATAAATGTTGGGGTGTACTTACTTTTTCCATGTGACTGATGTTTTTCGTTGTTGTTGTTGTTAATTTCAGTTGTGAAAAATTGCTTCAAAATGTCGGTTTTATATATCATTTGATAGAGTGCATCACCTTTATTAATAGGCGCTGTTTCAAAGAGGATCAAATGGTTGCTTGTCCAAATATGTCAAAAAAGCCAACAATTTCCATAGGGTGTAGTTATTTTTTCACATGAATTGTCTAGCATTATTAGTAACTTAGTAAGCTAGTTAGCTTAGATTTGACTACTTATTTGACTATTTTAAAAAAAATTAAGCTCTGTGGCAAGACATTTCATGCACAAGTATATTTGCGTTAAAGTTGTATTTAATTGCTGTAGATTAGACTACTTGTTTGATGAATTTCAGCCTTGTTTCATGAGCTACTTTCATGATAATTAGCTAATTAACTACCTGCCAGACTTAGCTAGCCAATTTCCTCTGTTAAAATAAGCTAGCTGTGTAGTCTAGTCTCTAGATTAGACTACTTTTTATAATAAAAATATGCATCATGGTGCATTATATGCACAAAAAAAAAATTAATTCTGCCATATATGTAAAAAAAAAAAAAAAAAACCTTTAAATTTGGCCTCTAAAAAAATCAATTCAAGCTACAGAGCATCAATTCAAGCATTCTTCTAGGGATTATGCTCTGCTGGTACAGTAGTAGTGCACAATCTGTAGCTTATCTAGGTCACTTATCTAATATGTATATCTATCGATCACTTCCAGAGGTAATAGCACAGCAAAATGGAATACATTATGCACACTCACTCAAAGGGTGTGATGTAGAGTGTGCTTTTACATCAGCATTAAGGCACTCCTGAAAGAGCTGAGGTTTTCCAGATATTCTGTAATTCTGTATCTGTCTTTCACAGGGGTGCGGAGAATAAACCAGAGCTCCAGCGTGTATTGGAGCAAAGGAAGAGAGATCAGATGATCAAACAGAGAAAGCAAGAGGAGGAGGCTCGGAAGAAGATCTCACCTCTGGAGCAAGAGCTTCTCAAGAGGCACAAACAACTGGAGGAGGTGAAATTCCTGTGAAATTCACCTCCTGAAATTCAAAGTGTCTTTTTTATACCATCTCAAGAGAGATTTCTCCTCTTGAAAAAATTCATAATTTTTTGCAAACCATATACAGTCCCCTCTGAAAGTATTGGAACGGCAAGGCCGGTTCTTTTGATTTTGCTATACACGGAAGACATTTGGGTTTGAGACTTGAACATGGCACCTTTTGTTTGAATCCGCCCATTTTTCATGGGATCAAACATGTGACTGATAGGTTTTCTCTTGTTGACCAGGTGTGCCCTGTGAGATTGATTTTTTAAAAACAATAATAGCTCTGAAAATCTACACTTGGTTTGAGCCCTGGGTTTCACCGGTGAAGACGGGATTTGTCGTTAAAAAGGATAAACCAACATGATGACCAGCGAGCTGTCTATGGGAGAAAGGCAAGCCATATCGTCTCATGTTCATCTTTTGATCTCAAACCCAAATGTCTTCAGTGTGCTGCAAAAACAAAAGAATTGGCCTTGTTGTTCCAATACTTTCAGAGGAGACTGTAAAAAAGTTCTGGAGAGTCTACGCTTCATGTGCTGTTATAACTACCTAGGCTAGCTAGCTTGGGAGTTACTCATGGTAAAAAAAAAAAAAAATGAACACAGCCACAGCATTGATCGACGTTCAAAATGAATTGAAACTGATTGACTTCTGGTAGAACCATACAACAGAATGTGAGAAGGTCTGAACTTGAACCAACTCAGAAAGAATCTATACTTATCATTTTCTAAGAGTGTACCTGTATGTGTTTCCTAGTTGGAGCAAGAGCAGGAGCGTCAGGAGGAGTGCTCTCGCAGTGCTCCTGAATTCATCAAGGTCAAGGAGAACCTGCGCAGAACATCGCTCATGAGCACTGGAGAGAAAGAGGTGTAGAGGATGAGATCACAACAGATCTGTGTGCTTCTTTCTCACTCTTTCTGTCTTTCTCACTTTCTCTGTCTTACACAAATATATGTTCCTGCTGGACAAAACTTGTGTCACCAGAACCTTAATGTCAACATGGAAGACAGAAGATAGAGCTCCAAAGCTGAAAAAAGGACATAAATTGAGTTGAGATTGTCTTGATGGATTCAGACATTTTCTGAAAGTCTTTTATTCTGAGACAGACGTGGTCATTGGATATGAACGTTCTAATGACGTTGTGTTTCTCTGCAGAGGGACTAGAATGTCTTTTATTAACTTCTAACTTCAGATCTTTATACCGTATACAATCAGTATTATTACATGTCATTGGATTCCCAACTGCCAAGTGCACTGCACATCCAAGACATTTGAGGAATCAATGGCTGAAATACAATGGCTGCGTCCGAATATCCCTACTACCCTACTATACAGTAGGCGAGAAATTCCCAGATGACCTACTGCTTCGGCCTTGATGCTTCAGTATGGAACCATTGGACACTGTGGATACTGCGCTGTCCCATAATGCAGTGGGACTGGCACAGAAGAGCTGTCAGAATCCGGGCTGCGTAGTACGTCCGGATTGTATTCATGCTTACCACTTATTCTGATCAGTACGTACTGTATCAATGGCCAAGCAGTAGGTACTGAATCGAATGCAGTAGGTACTGTCATAGTACGCGATTTCGGACACAGCCAGTGTTTTTTGTTTGTTTGTTTTTTTTCCCTGATGTATAACAATCAGCACAAGTCACTTTTGTTCATAAATGGAATGAATCACATTTCTCACTTCGGATGTGAATATATCTACAAGGCTGCACGCTTGTGCACGTGTCTGCTAAAATCGGACCGTATCCTAATTACTGTGAGATCACAATGAATCAGTGATGGCAGACCTGCCTACCTGGAAGAGGAGTAATGCATCGACTCGCAAAAGGAGGTGGAGTAAAAATGCAGTAAAAAAAAAAACTTATTTGATATAGTGCTTTTCCAGATTTCTTGTCTAATCAATCCGTACAGGATTTTGGGGGGATTTTTTTTGTGATTGTTGCAACCCAAAATGCTCGATTTTGCTGTGGGTTTTTTCAGAATTTGCAACGCAGCTTGCTGAGTTTTTCTGTGCTTTTATGCGGAAAAACTACTTGAATTGGCACGGTCTTTCCCACTGATGTTTGTTGGTAAACAAGACCTTTTAACTGTACTCATGTTCGACGCACGTGAATCGTAGAGGGCTTTGATCGAATGTGCATTGTGATGACGTCACATGATGCGTCTAACGCAAATCTGCTGCAAATCTGCGGTTATTTAGAAAAATTGCAAGCTCCTCCGAATATTGCGGAGTTTGCTTGATTTCGCGTTAATGTCTGCGATTGCAGAAATGTTAAATCCTAGAGGGACTGGCTAATTTCCCTCGGAGAAACTGCGAAATGGTTCCGCGTGGCTGTTGATTTCCTGCTCAAACTGTTTAAATGTGTCTGAGCACTGACCGTTGAAATTATTTTTGAAATGTTAGGTTTAAAAATTTTTTACCGACAAACTTTTTTGCCCATTTTTCTCTTTCAGCCAAAAACCAAAAAGTGCCGTTTTTGACAATTTTCCAAAGTCAGGTTGAGAAAAGGCAAAAACATTACTAATATTGGAAAGAGGCCAGGGCTTCCAGGGAGTGTCAGTTAATATTGGAGTGTTCAAAACACGTATCGCAACTGTCAATCATAACAGATTCACATGTTGGCTGGCTCGTCTGCTGTTTTTAGACTTCTGTTTTTGCAGATTTCTGAGTGATAACTCGTAGTTTCCTGCTATCGTGTGATGTTACAATGTGAATCTCCTCCTCAAAATGTGTGAAGGTTGGCAGGTCTGTGATGGTGTTAACCCAGGATTTTTTTTTTTTTTTCAAGACAGGTGTGTTGTGATGCCTAAATGTCTGCTCTTTTTTCCGTGCCTTTGTGAGAACTACAGAACAGACCATGCGGGCAGAGCGCCTGACTGTTGCTGCATTTCAATCACTATATCACTATATGTACTCATCATAATTATGTGACATATAAGTTAATGATGTATCACATAACAGCATGGCTTGTGTGTGTGTGTGTGTGTGTGTGTGTGTGAGAGAGAGAGAGAGAGAGAGAGAGAGAGAGAGAGAGAGAGAGAGAGAGAGCGAGCGTGCAAGAACTGTCTATTAAAATCACATAATAGGATAATCAGGAAGCAAATTCGCACTCTAGATTAAACTGACCATAACTTTTATGTATATAGAAAACATTCAGTATAAAGATTTTATTTCTTTATTCCTTTTTTTCCTGATGTTTTAGTCACGGCTGAGATCATTTTGAAAAGAAAAATGGATTTAAAAATTTGGATATATATATATATATATATATATATATATATATATATATATATATATATATATATATATATATATAAAATATATATATATAGCTTTTACTAGTTCTAAAAACATTTTGAATAACATAAATTACAGTTAAATAACAATCAATATTAAAATCATGTTTATTATTATTATTATTATTATGCTTTTATGTTGTAAAATCTTGGTTCATCAAACACATACACTGACATTTTTTGTTCTGTACCATTTCAGTACATTTAAATAATCAAAATCAATGACATTTTGATTGTTATCAACAAATGAAGGCACATAGACTAGCACACAATCCTGTAATATAGTGACAAAGTGTTATTACTTTATATAAAATAAACTAAAAGTATTACTATAGCACAGGCTGTTTCCATTTTTATTTTTTATTGTTTTCATTTTTTTTTTTAATGAAAACTTGTTCCCGTAATAGCTGAAAGAACATACACACAAAATGTGTTCCACTGAGTCAAACCAGTCATTTCACAATGTGCTATCGAGTTCAGTTGCACTCTTAACTACTCTCTTTAAACACTGCCAGGCATCCAGACCTCAGTGCAAGACTTGAGAATCACAGCTTCCTGAATGGGGAATTTCACAAGCCTCCAAAGTGAAACCATAGAGAATAATGGGCTTGTAAGAGTCATCTCAAGCAGCAGCCTCAGCACACACTGCAAACATACACCGGCGAGAGTGTTACACCTGGCACATCCCAGATTCCTGTAGAGGGGTTATCATGGTCAGTTTCATCCTAATGGCTCTTCCATGGACTGTTTTTCTTCCATGGAATGTCTCCATCTTTGCCTCCTGTCCAGCTTCTCGATGACTTCTTAATTAGAGGCGCAGGTAACACTACCCCCCGAAATCACAAGACCCTTTGTCCATGCAACCACTCTATCCACCTTCAATCTGTATAATCCCGAAAAATCTTCAGGATCCGATCTGTCGTGCTCTGGTGAACAAAGGAGAAATTGTTCGAGGTGGGACGCCGCTGAACCTGAACTGAATGATGGCACGGCTGAAGTAGTGGACCTGAACTGGAGCAGGTAACCGAACCGCATCGAGCTCCAGATACAGAACAGGTGTGTGATCTAAAGAGGAAAAGATACTCCTAGGTGTTTAGTCCGACTCATCCGACAGCTTCACTGACAGCTCCATTTTCTACCTGACTATGATGGTTTTCAGACATTCAGGTCATTTGAAATATGTCTACTTGGCACAGTCAGCTGTTACCTTCAGCTGTTAACCAAAAGGTTGAGAGATTAAGTCCACCTTGGGATGATGTGAGCATCTTTTAGGGCTTTGGGCCAGTAATTGGAAGAGTTTGAAACCCACACTCTTAGAAAAAAAGTTTAAGTTCAAGTTGAGGTTTTTTTTTTAAAATCATTGAATGGCACACAAGTGCATGAATTATGATGCTTTGTACATTCAAGTGAGACACCCAACCAAAACTAGTAAGTCTAATAAATATCATGGAAAAATCTCTTTGAATTTTTTAATTTAAAATGTAAAGGGTTCTTTGTATAGTTACAGGAGTTTCACTTTGTGAAAAGGTTTTTGTTTGGAACTTTGAAGGGATCTACACTGAAGAAATAATGCTTAAATGTTCTACACGTTACATTATTTACTAACTGCTAGATAATCACCAAATTGGGCCCTTGATATTGCCTTTAACCAGATATTTCTTGGATTTAATCATACCTGTTTTTCCTCTGGGTTCTCCAGTTTCCTCCCATCTCCCAAAAACATGGCCCATTAGTGGAGAGGTGGATTGGTTACTCTAAGTTTCCCCTAGGTGATAATGGACTGGTGTCCCATCCTGGGTGTATTCCCTTCTCACACCCAGATCATGGAATAGATGGTGATGACCAGGATAAAAAGGTTGCTGAAGATGAACGAAAAAACAGAATCATTATCTGTCATTTATTCTTAATTCAGGTAGAAATTTACAATACTAAGGTCACTGTTTTTCCAGATAAAAGCATCTCAAATGTTGTACTAGGGCACTGGAAATATAGTCTTGAAGATGTTTCACCCTAATAAAGCTTCCTTGCCTTGAGAACTATGAGACCACCAAGAACCTATAAATCCCTCTATTCCTCTAACATGCAGGGCTTTTTTTTTTTGGCATTTTACCTGCTGAAAACGCACAACCTTGCATGCATCGCATATGGTTCCAACCCAAGCACAATGTCCAGCACCTATTGAATGTCTTTGGCTAGTGCTTGGTGTTCAATATCCCCTAGTCATCGTGTTAAATACCATACAAATCATCTTTCGAACCTCAAACCGCATGCCCTGGTGGACAGTGGGTGGGTTTATGGAAATACAACACAGTTGCAGGTGTACCAGAGGGATAGATGCTTGAGGACACACCCCTATAGGTAGTGAATGGGTGGGGCCTGGTGGATAGATACGCTACAAAATTGTAGAGCTTGGACACTGTGTACGAGCACTCTGAGGAAAAAGGAAGAGATGGGACGACAGGGGGTGCTGGCTGCATCTCTGCTTATCCTGGTACTCATGGCCTACATCTGTGAAGCAGGTAATCCAATGTTATAGGTCTCATGGAGTTTAAAGTTTAAAAAATGTAATCATATTTGTTTTCCTAGGGAGTAAGCGTTAATGAGTTTCTGCTCAATTAAGCAGAACTGGATATGAACTTGCTAAAGTGGACTCTCACCAGCCATTTTCTTAAGCAGTTATTACTTCCAGTAAATACTTAAGTGACTAGAGGAGAGGAGACACTTTTTAATTGCTACAGTACATAACAGTTATGAAAATACTGGAGCAAAGGGATTCAGAATTCGGTTAAGTATAATTAAGGATAACTCTTCTATTTCCTATTACTCCGATTAGACCAAGCAGCTGCATACACAGCTGTACAGTTATGGTTTTTAAGTTGTACTGATATCTTTTATTATCTGTAATGCATATTTAAAAAATACATCATTTAGTAAACTAGCATACTATAGAGTAATTCTTATAGCATTATTATAGTACTATTATTACAGTATTATTCACTTGCATTATTTAACTTGGGTGATTGAACCGCCCCGTTATATAATTATTAGAAATATCATTTTAAGCATGTTTTTAAATGTGTTTTATATTTTATTTTGGTGACGTTGAGTAATATACTTAATTTCTACAAAAGCAGTAGTACGTGTATATACAGTGTGACTGAAATATGTTCAAAGTACCGATTAGTAGCAGTTCAATATAAATTCATATTGAAATGTGCTGTAAAAATAAGATGATATTAAGTATAAAACTATTTATATTGACTTATAGAAACTTTTACACAAAGGTTAGAAGGAAAGTGGATCATTAGTGTGTATTACAGATCAAATGTTTGCTGTATATCAGATGTTCCCAAATCCAGTGCTTAAAATGTCATCTTCTACTCATCAGATAATTATCAAAGCTTTCATATGATGAATTTTTTGGAAAACACAAATCGGTAAATATGTAGAGCTGAACATGTTTGCTGTGGTGTACTTTTTTCATAAGTTCAGTGGACTTCTTGGTTGAAACCACTCATTTAAAACCATACTAATAACTAAGTGGACATTTCTGCCCCAGCATTGCTCAGAAGGTCTACGGCCGCCGATTTTCTGAGGTCCGGCAGGGAGAAGAGAGCCGCTCGGTGTGTGAACGGTGACTGCAGCTCAGAGAACAGCGAGTCCGAGGAGGCCAACTCCGATTACGTGAGTGTGTTTTGCAACACCGGGCACACACTTACAAGCTTTTACAAGCAGCCCTTTGGCAGTGTGGCTTACATCACTGGGCACAAAACCAACTCTAACCTGCGATGAGCCAGTGTACAAGTAGATCACTTCCTCGGGACTATATTTCAGTCCTAAGCGTGAAGTCAGCACTTCAGAATTAGGCAGTCAACACTTCATGCCTTGGTTTATTGGCTTTTAATGTGAATATACACATGAAAGAAAATGAGCAGGAATTTGTACATTTTACTTGCTGCTGATATTTTTCATGTGATGTAAAAAAAAAAAAATGAAAATGTTTAAATGTCAGTTTAAATGTCTGTTTTAGGAGCAAGAGAACTCAAAGATGCTCTTTCCAGGTGGATCACAAGTAGGGGTGCTCAAGGTAAGACACTGCATGCCTGAAGAAAAGTGCACAAATGTAGACACAAATGTGACCATATTCTCTGAAATAAGCTGAATTTTTGCACGCACTGCTCTTAGAGTGTGATCTACATTATGACATACTGTGCTATAAGTGTACTGTAGGGGCAGTGGTAGCTCAGTGGTTAATAGTATTGATCAAAAGGTCGTAAGTTCAAATCCCAGCACTGCCAAGCTTCCACTGTTGGGCCCTTGAGCAAGGCCCTTAACCCTCAACTGCTCTGTTGTATAAATGAGATAAATATAAATCGCTCTGGATAAGGGCGTCTGCCAAATGCCGTAAATGTAAATGTACTGTGCTGTAACACTTTCACTCAGAAACTGAGAAGACTTGGTGCTCTATCTGAGAGGCGCAGAAGACTATTTGTTCCCTTTCTTCCTGCTCACCTCTCGGCTGTGATTACGTGAAAAGTAGCCTGTAACTAAATCTGCCCTCAGGGAAATCCCTTGTTGCTCTGTCTCGCTTTCACCATTTCTTGCTGTCGTTCGCTTCTCTCTCTCACACCTTATACTCAGTACGCTTCCTTTAGCATGGAGGTGCTAACTAAATCAATAAATTAATCATTCAAGCATTTGCATGCACTCTTTCTCCTGCTTGCTCTCAATATGTGGAAGTCATAATGCACAAACAACAACAACAACAATAAATCTCATGCACTGCTGAAAAAAACGCAGTTTAGTCTTAGTCTACCAGGTTGGCCAGCTCAGCTTACCAGGTCTTATGGGATCTGGAAACTTGGAAAGAAGTTAGACTTAAGTGACACTGGCCCTTTGTGGAAAGGTTTGGACACACTTATTCAAATGGTGCGTTCAAATGTAACCTGTGAATTTGTGCTTTCATTATCAGAAGGCGTACCCAAGATACGTTGGCGTTGTTAAAGCAGACATCTAACGCAAATAAAATTCGCCCTTTAGAATTCGCTTCATGCCAGTTTTCTCTAGTGAACTTCATGAGCCTTAGTCTTGTGAGACATTATATGAAACCAAGTGGCCAGGACTGTTTTCTTTTGTTGGTTTAAAAACAAAAGGAGGAGCTGCTAATTATTATGTAGAAGTTCTCAGGAGATTGTAAGTTTGAATCCTGACAATATGACAAGAGTTAAGAGTTAAGTTGGCCGTGCTCTCTGATTGGAAGGGATAGTGTTATTCTCTACCCTGTCACTCGGCATAACACTAAACTCATGCCTGTGAACTCATGTATGCGAAAGAGCGCAGTTAACGCTTTGCTCTGAGTGTGTACAGCTGCCCTGTGAAGTAGCAAGGGCACAAGAAAGGGGACAGAGAAAGGGTAGCTAGCTAGTAGGTGAGAATCGGCAGGTGAAAATGAAGTATTAACAAAATAATAGAGCTTACACTAGACTTTTACCTCAATGTTTTCTTACTGTTGCTTGCCACACAACTGGGAAAAAATAGCCATCTTGTCCACAGATATACACTGCCAGTTAGGATTTTTCTTGTTAGCAATATTGGCAACTCTGGTTATAAAGATAAAAAAAATAACAGACATGAAAAGATAAACTTGTGCGTCCATAGTACAGATATGGTACTAAAGCAAAAACAATGAACATTATTCACTTTTATGGTCTGGTAAAAAATTTCTTTCTTTCTCTCTGCTGTCTTGGATTTTCCTGTTAGCAATGTTGGCAGCTATGGTTAAAGTCAAGACAACATCAGAGCTGCTGCTAGGCAACAGCATAAGCTAACTAACTGAGGCTAAGTATTTGGCTAGCTAGCACAAAGCCATTAAGATTTTATGACAGACAAAGTGAAAGCACATTGACAGGAAACAAGGAAAAGCTGTCAGGAATATCAACATTTCTCTCAGTTTTGTTGGTAAACTACTTACAATGGGCTTTCTGTGGCTGAAATGAGACTCTAATTACACTTAGCATCGACTGCTAAACAAAGTTTCAACGGCTTGGTCATTATTAATACTGAGCAGCTCAATTAGGAAACGTAAACTTTTATTTCGTGTTTTTAAGTCATAAAGATTCAAGATAGAGGGGAATTTTCTCCTAAACACAATAAACACAACCCTATTTGTATGTAGCATTAAGCTATTAGCTAAAATTAGTGTGTTTGTATCTATAATGGCAGCCTAGACAGCTACAGTTACATATGGGCTCATTTACTTCCTGTCTATCAGGTGATCTTCAGGTAAACTAAAAATAGGGAATGTGATAAAAACACCACTGAGTGTTTACCTCAGCCCCGCTACATTTCAGTGAAACGTCACCTCATAACACATTTTAGCACCTTAGCTCTCCATCATACTCAGTTCAAATTCAATTCAGTTGTGCCTTTTTGGCACAAATGGCTTAAGTTACATGATTGCATAATGTAATGTGCTCGCTCTCTCTCTCTCTCTCTCTCTCTCTCTCTCTCTCTCATTGTCTCTCAGGCCCCTTTCGGAGGTTCCAGGCAGGAAGGTTCAGGTATGTAGCCCTGAGGCAGAAATTGTGTGTGTAAAAGTTGAAAGTGAGCCTGAGGCGAACCTGACCAGGAAAGCCCTACGCTTTTGGATGTAAGGAGCAACACTCAACATGCAATACCAACACGCACGCCAATGGATCACACAGCGGGTTGAGAATATGTTACTATATGTTTAAAAAAAAAAAAGCATAGCAAACGTAAAGTCTTATATACCTATACATATTAAAAACACAGTGACTTTGAACCTAATATGCCTAATTTTACATTAGAAATAATTAATATTATACATATTGGTTGGCATTATAGCCAGGATATGATTTTTTTTTTTCCTGAAGTACATGGATAAGATTCTCGTAATAAGTACATTAATGTAGACAAGGTGCTGCCAATCTTGGTGCTTTTTGTAAAAATAAATAAATAAATAAATAAATAAATAAATAAATATATAATGCTGCTGATTTTTCTTTTCCGATTCATATTAACTTGTTTCTCTAGAGTAGGTATATGACTCTAAAGCTACATAAATGCAAAAACAACTGGCATTGTTCACTTTTCTCAGTTTATATCTTTCATACAGTCTTGTCTGGGTCTTGCACCATGGCATGAATTTTGATAAATGATCACAATACAATGTACAGTAACTAGATTTGTAACCATTTTACAAAACTAATATGGGTAATGTATCTATTATATTTTATTCTCTATTAATATCATCTAAGCTATTTCATATCTCTCCTTCTTAATGAATGAAATATTAAAAGTGTTCAATAAATATAGTAAATATTTCCTCTGGTTTTGATTAATTTTTTTTCAGTGCACCTGTTCAATATGTTAACACAATTTGTTCTTTCTAATTTTGTAAGGATACAGTGCCTTGCATAAGTAACCCCCCCCCCCCCCCCCCCCCCGCGACCTTGATCTCGCATTTGATATAAGGAGCACATCATAAAAACTATTATAAGCTATTCCAATGCTATCCTGAATTATTTTTTGTAACCTGTCATGTAAAGATGATCAATCCTCGCATCCACTGATGTGCAAAGCGACATTAATTAAGATCTGATTGGAAATGCATTCTTCTTGGTAGTGTTTATTATCTTTTATCTGGTGTCTGCTGCCATCTTCTGTCTGCTACACATCTTGCATAAGTGTTGCCCAGTGCTTTTCAGAACGAATCCTTCGACTACACAATGACCCGGTTCTGTAGCTGAGAAGTCAGCATTTTGGGGTTTTGCATGTCGTGCAGATTTTCCTGGAGGATGAACGCATCTGTGGTCTCGCACGGGTTGAGTGACAGAATGCTGAGCTCATTTAGAGGACCACTAGAGCAGGTTATGAGGCGATGCCAGGCCGAAGCGTGGGAGCCGACACACTTCAACGATTTGAGGAATGAGCCAAGCAAGGAGGCAGGACAGGAGCAGCCTATGGAAAACCAGGGCTGTGAAAGCAATACTGTGGAAGAAATAAAACACCTGCATTTTTTGCACACTGTTGTTTATATCCATGGTTCTGAACATGGGGCCTGGGTCCCCCAGCAGTCCATGAAGCATACCGTACCCTCCACTAATATTGGCACCCATGGTAAATATGAGGAAAGGAGAGTGTGAAAAAATGTCTTTATTGATTAACCTTTTGATCTTTTGTTTTTAAGTCACAAAAATACTCTTCTCTCATGGATATAAAACAATTGCAAACAAACACAGGTTTATCCAAAAAAACTCTTTGTTAAATATAGGTGTGCAACAATTATAAAAAAAATACTTTGTGCTACCTCCCTTTCCCAAGATAACAGCCCTGAGTCTTCTCCTATAATGAGGATGGAGAATACATGGCAAGGGATCTGAGACCGTTCCTCCATACAGAATCTCTCCAGATCCTTCAAATTTCGAGGTCCACGCTAATGGACTCTCCTCTTCAGTTCACTCCACAGGTTTACTATGGGTTCGAGTCAGGGGACTGGGATGGCCAAAGCAGGACCTTGAAATTTGTGGTCAGTAAACCATTTTTGTGTTGATTTTGATGTATGTTTTGGATCACTGTCCTGCTGGAAGATCCAACCACGGCCCGTTTTAATCTTTCTGGCAGAGGCAGTCAGGTTTTCATTTAATATCTGTTGATATTTGATAGAGTCCATGATGCCATCTATCCTAACAAATTGTCCAGGTCCTCTGGCAGAAAAAAAGCCCCAAAACATTAAAGAGCCACCACCATATTTAACCGTGGGCATGAGGTACTTTTCCATATGGCTACCTCTCTGCGTGCACCAAAACCACCTCTGGTGTTTATTACCAAAAAGCTCTATTTTGGTTTCATCTGACCATAGACCCGATCCCATTTCAGTAGTGTCTGGCAAACTGAAGACACTCGAGTTTGTTTTTGGATGAGAGTAGAGGCTTTTTTCTTGATACACTTCCAAACAACTTGTGGTGATGTAGGTGACTTCAGATTGTAGTTTTGGAGACTTTCTGATCTCAAGACACAACTAACTTCTGCAATTCTCCAGCTGTGATCCTTGGAGATTTTTTGGCCACTCGAACCATCCTCTTCACAGTGCTTTGAGACGATATAAATATACGACCAATTCCAGGTTGATTCATAACAATTCCAGTGGACTGGAACTTCTTAATTATTGCCCTGATGGTGGAAATGGGCATTTTCAATGCTTGTGCTATTTTCTTATAGCCACTTCCCATTTTGTGAAGCTCAACAACCTTTTGCCGCACATCACAGCTATATTTCTTGGTCTTACCCATTGTTATGAATGACTAAGGGAATTTGGACTATGTGTTACTTCATATTTATACCCCTGTGAAACAGGAAGTCATGGTTGAACAATTTCCTGTTCCTAGTCACCCAGGTGTACTAAAAAGAATGTAAAATAACAATGGGAATATACTTCAAATATATTTTTCTCATATGAATTCATAGGGGTGCCAATAATTCTTGCACACCTATATTTAACAAAGATTTATTTTTATAAACCTGTGCTGTGATTGCAATTGATTGATATCCATGAGAGCAGAGTATGTTTGTGAATTTTTTTTGAAAAAAAGATCAAAAGGTTAAACAATAAAGACAATTTTTCAGGATTCTTTGCTCATATTTACCAAGGGTGGCAATATTAGTGTAGGGCACTGTATACAGGGGACCGTATTTGTTTGTTTTTCATTTTTATTGTTATTTTGTTACAGTGGTGGAAATCACAACCCACCATTATCAAAGTTATTATATTTATTAATTATTTCTTATAGTTATTTACCAGCTCGGCCAAACATGTAGTGTGCTTTGTGAATGGATAGTTCAGGAATAATAATCAAAAAAAAAAAAAGTGTAAAGAATAAATAATGTATAAATCTGTGCTGAGGGGGTATGTGGATTTTTTAAATTTCTAATACATCCACTATTTTTTTACTGAAGTACATTGCAGTTATATTGCATTCTTACAGGGCCACCTAGTGGCTTGGGGGCCTTAAGCAGTTGCTTATACTGTAACTAGAAACAGCCCTGCCTTTATACTATACTGCACCTGATAAGGAAATTGTATTTGACTACTAGGTCTACTACTTCTAGTTGAATTAGCTTTACTAAGCAATGCATATGCAATCCTATGGAATTGATCTATTAAGCATTCTTGTAATGTTATACCTAAATAAATGCCTACAGTATATAGACACTTACAACTATTACATTTAATTTAATGTGGATAAATACAATAAAGGAGTCTCAGAAATAAACCAAAATGGACCTTTTCTTGTCACTGGGGTGGTACCATCAAGCTGACATGTTTTAATATGAACCTGGATTTTACTTGGAAACCTTTCATAATAATTTATGTTACAGAACTGGACCTTAAGGATAAATTCTATAAAAGTATATTAAAGGTACAAAACATCCACAATCCTGTCCTCTTGCTGGTACCACCCCAGCAACAAAGAACATTTCTTTGAACTGATTAAACACCACTAGATGGCAGTAAAATGTTTAACAAAAAGAAAAATTCTCCTGGCCACCCAAGAGCGCTCATTAGTATTGTTAGCATCAATAATTCCCATCCTTGGGGAATGTCTTTATTTGCTGGTGGTGTAAAGGGGGGGGGGGGGGGGGGGGGTATGAGGACTAATATTTAAATCCTAAACACATCCATAATATGAATAACTCACACTTTTCCCAGACATGCAGGTGTTTTTTTTAGTATTACCTAATTAGCCTTGGGAGTAAACAAGGAACAGTAGTGACCCTTCAAGCAGCTCTCATTGCTTAACATGAGGTTCAAATCTGAGCTTCTCTCATGTGTGTGTGTGTGTGTGTGTGTGTGTGTGTGTTGTTGTTGTTGTTGTTGCTGTTGTTGTTGTTTTGTTGTTTACTCCACAGTCTCCAGTACTATGTATGGCCAGAAAGTCATGTGTCAAAGGTTGAAGTACTAACAGACAACATTCCTCAGAGACTTCATGGCTAAACTATGCTTGCCCAGTCATGTTAAGTGAAAATGTACAGCCGAATTTACGCCTACATTTTGACTGATTTGCCAGTTGGTAAATCTGATTAGCCCACAACTTTTAGTGATGAATGTTTCGTGGTGCCAGGTCCTGCTCCAGCCCTGACCCCCTGCTCCAAACAAACCTGATTCACATCATCAGGAAGGCCAATTATAACTAACTGAGGAGGGACAAAATGAAAAGAGGTGGAGCACCACCACATTATGTTCCAATACTGCAATACTGAATTCTGCATTGCACAGTGCTACGTTTGGAGATGTCGACCCTTTTTTTTCTTCTTTTTTTTAAATGTTATTAATAGTAGCTTACTTATATCCAGGGTTGTGTGATTACGTGTGAGACTTGAACAACAATAATGTGGCCATCTTACAGTATTGATCAATGTATAGAGTGTATAGTTTTAACCTCTTTCCCGAAGAGAAATATCTCATTCATTTCTAAAGGCATTGAGCCAAGCTTTGTCCAGCCTACTACCTGTAGAAAGTGGGACACAACCACTCTTTACTAGATAGCAGAAGGTTTTGGGATTTAAATTTAGTCCCCCTTTGCTGTCATAATAACCTCCACTCTCCCGGGAAGGCTTTCCACTAGATTTTGGAGCATGGCTGTGGGTATTTGCTCATTCAAACACAAGAGCATTTTTGAGGTCAGGCACTGATGTTGGGTGAGGAGTCCTGGGGTACAGTCGACGTTCCAGTTCATCACAAAGGTGTCCATTGGGGTTGAGGTAAACGTTTTGTGCAGGACACTTGAATTCTTCTACTCCAACCTGGGCAAACCATGTCTTCATGGAGCTCACTTTGTGCACAGGGGCACTGTCATGCTGGAACATCTTTGAGCCTCTTAATTCCAGTGAAGAGAAGCTGTAATGCTACAGCAAACAATTACATATTATACAATTGTGTGCTTCCGACTTTGCACCAACAGTGTCAGTGGCAACAGGGAAGAACCACACGTGGGTGTGATCGTCAGGTGTCCACAAACATTTGGCCATATCGTGTATTTTGGCCAAATTCCTTGACTAGAGGAACTCTAAAGCTAATCAAATAATGTCCTTATATGTCTGCTCATTTAGTAGCAAGGAACAGACCTCTCTTTACAACTCTCAAGATGTTTACATGGTGCCACTTTTTTTTGCCCCCATGTCATTATAAAACAGGACTTTTAACCGTCTCCCTCACTTTCTGTTTATTCATGTAAATGCACCACACTAATTCAAGGTATCTCTTAAGTTTTATAAAACCTAGCCCTAATCTCAGTTTAAAATCGAATATAAACCTACATGATATGATGGGTGGTCATCATAACGCTTTTGTTCGGATTGTTCACACATCTGGAATGAATGGCCTTGAGAGTTGCACAGAAACTGAGCACACACTGAGTTCTTAAACACAGACATTTATATTTAGGAGAGTGTTTCATGAATGTTGTCGTGTATTACGTCATTGCTTTTTACTTATGTATTGCAGAAGTGTAAGAAAATGCATGCATGATAAAATCAAATGCAGTTTTACAGTAGCAAGCAGCTTGGCATGCAAAGACGCACTGGATTCATTTCGCTTACTGTGTTTTGTGTGTTTGGTTGGTTCATTAATGCATTTGTCAAAGTTAGCTCACATTGTGGTCTGGGATATAGTCTAGTGTAGTGAACCGGGGCGGGTTATAAACCTGTGTTGGAATTGAGATTGTAAATCAGATCTGGCAACCCAGAGTCCAAACGAGCCGTGCGTAATGCACATCACGGAACAGGATGGAGAAAAGAAAAGCAGCAGTTTGAAATCAGCATTCAGCCACACACACATACACACATGCACTGATGTTGTAGGTTAAAACGTTACACTGTGACATCTTTGTTGCAATAACTTTCTTCACCCACAAAGCGTTTCCATGCACATGGATGCATGCTGTAATTAGACCTGGTTTCGAGTATTAGGGCTGCTTTTGGAGGCTCGCGCGCCCTGGACACGGTTCCTCGCGATGCGTGCTCTTGCGGCGTTCGTGTCTCTGCTCGCGCTGTGCGTGATCGCGGCGCGCGGATGCCAGCTTCCCCATGACTGGAGACCGCAGACAGAAGCGTGCCGCGCGGAGCTGGCCGAGATCATCGTTTTCGCCAGGGTGCTCGCTGTTCACGAGGACGCGCACGCAGGCGCGTATAACTACCTGCCATGGCAGCACGAAACCGGGCTCTTCTTCTCGGCTGAGATCGAGCTGCTGTGCGACCAGGCGTGGGGCAGCATGCTGGAGGTGCCCGCCGGCTCGCGCTTCAACGTCACCGGACTCGGCTACTTTCCATGCTACTCATACAGCGTGGTGGAGAATAACAACTACTACTTCTTTTTGAGGTAAAGAAAAGATATGATGTCAGAGTGCAATAAAGGTGTTCTAGACCAGGAACCAAGGGGACTCCAGATAGCAAAATATGTCCAGTGCCAGTCCATTGCGCACGTGTTTCACATTCATGATCCAACTTTTCATGTATAGTTTACAGGTTTTGCATGGAATCACATCAAAAGCTTGATGCTCCATAGATAGATTTTACAATTGCTCAGACAAGTGTGGTGCTCTGTGAGCCACAGCTCTACAAACATTTGTGGAAGCCTTAATAATTAGCTGATGAGTTGAATCAGGTGTTTTAAAGGAATTCTGCAGCGTCTCTCAACTTAATCTCTTAATCTACCACATCTATAGTCCGGGTCAATTTATGCTACTACAGATGAGAATTTCAACAAGTTCATAATGAAAGTCTTTGGGGGAGTCATGGATTAATGACATAAAGAGGAGCTGATGGGAGACCAAGGGTTCTCCAGATTCCTGTTATATTGGTCTTGTTCATGAGTCGTTAGATAGACACCACAAGTGTCAAACTATAGTTTTGTGTGCGCCAAATATATTTAATCTAGTCATATTTGTGGAAGTGTTAATAATGAACAGATGAGTTGAATCAGGTGTGTTAAAGGAATACTCCAGCATTTCTCAGCTTAATCTCTATCGCATCTACAGTGTATGTTCATTCACCAGAGACATGAAGTTCAAAAAGTTTCCCTGAGGAATGAACATGAATCTGGAAGCACACTTATAATGGAAGTCTAGGGGCAGTTGTTCGAATGTCAGTAAACTTTCGTGCACTAAATCTGTAGAATTCATCTTTTTGAAAGGTGGGACTACTTTTCCAGAGGGAGGGATTTATGGCCATGGGTAACCACTGTAGTAAAAATGTAGATAACTGAAATTGATAATGTGTTGGGAAGTCAGATAAAATAACAGCGCCGGTAAGACATGTCTGTTTCATTATAAAACCTTTATTGTTGGATTCAAACAGTAGTTTGAATATGCAGTACTTGGGCACATATTTTTGGTTTATTGATGAAATGTGAACAGCAATTTCCCTAGACAGTTTAAACCCTTTTTCTGTTCTTTTCACAATACAGAAAAACATTGTACATAACATAGTATTTCTTTAGTGTAAGATTGAATCCAAAGTTCTGCAGGGCTGAGGAACGCCATGACTGGATTTTTTTTTCCCCACTTGAAGCACTCAACCCATATAGTCTGGAAAAGTTCCATAATGATATTTCACTACAATTGACTGTACTGTAATGCAGGGGTTCACAAATCTAGTAACTGGACCCCACTTCCCTGCACAGTGTCAGGTTTTCCCTGCTTCCAAGCACACCTAACCTAAGTCATGAGCTAATCATGACGTCCCCTGTAAGTTGGATCGGGTGTGTTAGTGAAAACTTGAAACTCTGCAGTACAGAGAGCCTCTATGATTGAAGTTGAGAACCCATACCCCATTGTTGGAGTACAGCATATATCAGCATTAATTAGTTGTATCTGGCCAGCATGAGGTTTGGTTTGTTTAGAGTGACTGCGATCCAACAGGCAGAGAAGTGACAGGAGGTCAAGCAACTAAACTGAAGCAGCTGTGTGGGAGTATGACCAGCCCGCCTGATGCTGGAAGGGAGTGAAGAGAGAGGGAAGATGAAGATGAAGAAGGTGTTGTTCTTTTGTGTGGGGTTCCATCATGATACTTATATGTTTGTGCAATGCTTATATGTTTGTGCCATTGATTAAAATACCTTTCCAGAAAGGTTCCTCAAAGGTTATTTGAATATTCAATATTTCTACCCTTTTCAAATGGTTCTACCATTTCCTAAATGGAAATGTAGAGAGAGAGAGTCAGGAAGGGCTATTTGACTGACTTTATATTTTGTGCTGCTTATATGGGTTCTTGTCATGGGAATCATTAGTTTTGTGCAAAGCTTTGAATGATGCACATTATCCATTAGATATACCTACATGGAAAAAGCGTTCCTGAAGGGTTCTTTGGATGGTTGATTGTACTACCATTCTTGAAGGGGTCTTCTATGGGCCATTTCCTTGATAGAAACTTGGAAAGAGAGGATGGAAAGGATATTTGAGTGTTCTAAAGTATGTTTTGTGCTCCTCATATGCATTCTTATCAGGGAAATTATCAGTTTGTGCAATGCTCTGTCTGATGTCCATTGACCATTAGTGACCCCTATCTAGAAATAAGAGTTCCTCAAGGGTTCTTTGAATGGGAAATGGTTCTACCTTTCTGAAAGGGTTCTACTTGGCCCATTTCCTGGATACAAACATAGAGAGAGGGTGTGAAGGATATTTCCCAAATGTACTAAGATCACCACCATTGACCAGTAGTGACCCCTGCCTAGAAATAAGGAGTTCCTCAAGGTTTATTTGAATGTTTAATGTTTTTACCCTTCTCTACATGTTCTAAATGGGCCATTTTCACAATTGAAAAGAAGACAAAAGAGGGTGTGGGAGGAAATTTTTGCTTGTTAATGTATGTTTTGTGTTCCTTATATGGATCCTTGTCTGGGGAATTAACAGTTTGTGCAATGCTGATTTGACTGATGGTCAGTGGTCAGTAACTCCATACTATCCACCTAGAAATAAGGCTTCCTCCTGTGTTCTTTAGATGGCTTTTGGTTCTATGCTTCTCAAAAGCTTCAACCTGGACTATTTTTTAAATGAAAACAGAAAGAATCATAGTGGGAAGGATACTTGAGTGTTTTTATGTATGTTTTGTGCTCCTTACATAGGAATTATCAGTTTGTGCAATGCAAAATTTGACTCTATATATACCTAGGAGAAAAAAAAAGGAGTTCTTCAAGTGTTCTTTGGCTGGTTAGAGATTGTAATCTTCAAAAGATTCTACTTGGACCTTTCATGAAAGAGGAACTCTCTGTTGTAAAGTTCTACCCACAGGGGAACAAGCCAAAGAACCAAGCCAAAGAACCTTGTTATGCCTTATAGAGTGTATTAATTGGATTAAGAGAGCAAACATCTATAAACATCTCTAGAAGAGACAGAAAGAAACCAAGTATATGCAAGTTATTCCTTTAGGTCTTCAGTCATAGCTATAGTGATTCAGTTCTCACAGGCTTGTTGGAAATGATGTACATTTTGTCAGTGGATATTTGTGTATCTTAACAACCAGACTGTTTTGTTGTGTTCAGCATCGTAGATCCACTCAAAGGTCCAATAATTCAAAGTGAGTGATACTTCTCTCCCACATGTAACAGTCTGCCTAGTGTCTCTCAAACTTCTCCATTGTTTTTTATGGCAAACACATATTGAAATTACTGAAGCTTATCAGCCATTTGATTTGAGTGTAAAAATGCAGCTGTGCTCGATGTGCATGAAAAACAGCTGTATGTGAAACATCCAATGTTTCACATTAATATAACATGAAAATCTCAGTCGGCTGTGTGACTTCAGATTCATGGAAGCCAAGTATTCAAGTCATTAAGGAAATGCTGATGCATTCTCCAAATGTGCTGTACTGTTAGGTATTTTATCCCTGCAATTAAACTATGTAACTGTAGCATGTTCATAGAACTTAAATCAGGTTAGTATGTCAGCAAGGCATGAAGGTTCTGTATAAATCGTCATATGAGAGCAACAGGTGACACTGTGGGGGGGGGATTTATTTTCTCAGTTGGTCCGAAATTGCAGAAATGCAACAAAAACAATCCAGAGTAGATACAGTAATAGCGGCTCAGATTTCTTCTTTGATCACCCGTCATTGTATCTACAGGAAGCACTAAGCCATAGAAGCAGGACCTTAAACCTGGCCTCCCGCTTGATTTTGACAACTGCTGTGTTTTTTGCTCTGTATACACAGAACTGGTAGTTTTGGGATGAAGCAAAGTTTCTAGCCTGACTATAACAGCTGGATCAATTTAAAATAACTTCCCCTGGATGTCATAAAGATAAGGGACACATTAATATAGATCCTTTCACGATCATAAAGAGCACAGTAAAAAGAAAATATCTGTGGCATTCCGGTTAATTTAATAACAGAGTACAAGCAGCTCCTGACAGCCTAAAGGCTTCACAAAACAAGGAATTGCATCAAGAGGAAGCACAAATATAATCTGATGTCATATTTTCCATCGTAATGTTTCTGGTGGTTTGAATTAAGCTGAGCAGGCACTGCAGGATTTGGCTTTAGAGTCTAAGTCAAGCTTAGAATTGGCAGGACTCAATTGAAATGCTTGTAATCAGTGGTATAATGAGTACGAACCAAAGTCCCATGTTTTAGTCAATTGCTTGTCTTTCCTGGGGAAGAATCTATGCAATAAGCTTTCGTACCCGCATCATAATGTTTGTGCCACTCAACCACCACCCAAGCTACATCAAATAATTGCGTTTAAACAAACAGGCTTGTGCAGGCAGGTTAAGATCCCCTGCATTTTCAACACCTTGCAGATAACAAACACTGCACTTGCTTTATACCTCCATCAAAGGAATTCCAAGCCACATCACCTCCGGCAAACCCATAGCCAAGCCCTCAGCCAAGTAAAACCTTGGGGGCCGATGTGGTAAGAGGACTGAAATGACAACTGTTTTACTCATTATTTTTGACAGAGTAATGCATGAACCACTTTCTCTCAGCCAAACTAGCCTTGGAGCCAGGTTCTCTGGTTGTTCTTCAAGCAATTCCTCCTTTCTTTATGGTGAGCTTGGTCACACAGCTAAATCCCAGGTTTGCACTTGAGTTCCAGCCCAAGATCAACAGAGATTTAAGTCCAAGGAATGCATATTATATTGTGACCTCTTAATCATCCATGTTCTGATATCATAAGGAGACCACAAAGGCACTCTTGATCTTTCGTATTCTCGATTCCCCCTTGAATCTGAAAGGGTCATGTAGTGTAAACAATCAGACAGTCCAAAGGGATGCTTTTCTTTAGTGAGATAGTGGAGAAGACCCAAGGGCTTCTCAAAGTTACTCTACATACCGTTCTTGTACACAGAACCCTTTCCAAGGAGTTTTAAAGGAAGGGGGTGAACTCGTTGAATAAAACAATGCATTGTTTTCAACATTTCACCCCATTAAGGCCATGTCGGCGCTGAATCAGCAAACCAGTGTGGAAAGATTTCCATCTCTCCCTCTCTCTCGATCTCTTGGGTTCTTCATTTCCTGAAACACTCCAAACTTCAGTTGGCAAAGCCTGCCACCAATCAATCACCAGACATGGTGCTCCAGATGGGACCCAAGAGATAGAAGGGGGGGAGTATACCTCCAGAATGAGACATATGTATGTTCTGGACAGCTAAACATTCAACTCTGCTTCAGGTTGGACAAGAACTCCACCATGACTGCGGGATAAAAGGTGTCCTGGAAGTTTAAATTGTGGGCAGATTTAGATTTTAGGGTGGCTTTGTCTTGGTATGGTCATCATGGTAACTCAACTAAGTTTATTCACAGAGCAATCTTATTCATTATTGAAACAATAATATATTGCATAGGCTGTTAAGACTCATGTTTTTTCCCTTATCTAAAAATGACTCTTGCATTGAACCTTAAAGAATTTGGTAGTCATGCCTCTTCTGATATACACACAGTTCAAAAGCCTAACGCTAACCATAAATTGATAGTATTGTTGCTGTTCTTTACTGGCATTGACATTTCTTTGGGTCTTATTTTGAGACTTATATACAAATGTCGCCAATGATCGAATGATCTGATCTGAATTAAACCAAGCACTACTGTCAGGGTTGCTGTTTCAGAAAATTGATCAACACTTTCTGACCTATCAGATTGGAGAATTCAGTAGCACTGTGGAATAACCATGCCTTAATAAATAATGAACAACTGAGCAGCCAATTACATTTGTAATGTCTAAAATATTGTGTGTGTGTGTGTGTGTGTGTGTGTGTGTGTGTGTGTGTGAACTAAAATGCCAAACACTGACCTAAGCATCCAGCTGGATTGAGTTTGACAGGACAAATCTCACAAGTGAAACCATCAAAAAAGTGTAGAAGCCAGAGAGGCACAGCGTGGAAATGTTAATCGAATCAGCATGGATGCTCAGATAAACAACTTTTAACCTGGCAGGACTTTCCAAGAGGAAATATATATATATATATATATATATATATATATATATATATATATATATATATAGCAGGGTGCAAGGTCATTGGGAGTGATGATTGAGAGTTTTAAGGGAATTTGAGGCCATGACCCGCATCAGGAAGAGTTCTTTACCAGCGCATACCTGAAAAGACAGTTTTCAATCTAGCATTCATGGAATTAGGTTTGTGAAACTCTAATAGATTTTGGAAAGGAAAAAGCAGGATTTAAGTAAACAATATTATTTGTCACGCAACACATTTTGTCATCATCCTTTGCAGCATATGTAATACAGATGGTGATTACACCAAGCTGCAGACCAAAAATCCAGTCCAGTGGCATCTTATCAAAACATTAAATACATCCAAACCCCATTGGCGACCCAACTTTCTCTTCTAA
The DNA here is from genome assembly GCF_023375685.1 of Ictalurus furcatus. NCBI lineage: Eukaryota > Metazoa > Chordata > Actinopteri > Siluriformes > Ictaluridae > Ictalurus > Ictalurus furcatus. The sequence goes on from NC_071275.1 coordinate 17,028,316, forward strand.
TAAGGCATATGCTTACTGAATACTTACCATTCACAAAGACACTGAACATCCCTAACTGAAGAATTTAGTTCTTTAATCAACGTTAAGAAGTCTTTCTCTTTCAGCATCCTCTATCTTTCAAATTGTTCTACAAACAGATGTATTTGTACTTGAGCTTTTCAACTGTTGTCTGTCAAGATAATTTGGCTCACAATGTCTAGAACCTTTTTTTTTGTAAGTGAGTCATGTGAGAATTCTTACAGCCCCTTCCACGTGTCTTTATTCAGAGTAAATCAATGGCACATGCTCTGACACATATTTCTCATGTTAAGAGTAGGAACAAATTTTAAACCTAGGTATCATCTTGACTTTTTACACATCATAGCCATGTTTAATGTAGCTTATCAGTTCATTTTAGAAGTTGTAATATTGATTCAGTGCTTTCAAGGTTTATATTCATGTGCTTGTTCTAATAGGGATAGCAAGATGGACACCCCACATAGGAGTGGTAAAAATCAACAATTTGGTCATTCTTAGAAAGAAGGAATGCACTGGCGAGTTCAGCAACACCAAAAAGCCTGGAAGACCATGGAAGATAATTAAAGTGGCTGAGCACAGAATTCTTTCCTTGGTGAAGAAAAGCCTCTTCAAAACATCTAGCCAAGTCAAGAACACTCTCGAGGAGGTAGACGTATCATTGTCAAAGTCTACAATCAAGAGACGCTTTCATGAATGTAAATACAGAGGATTTATATCAAGCTGCAAACCACTGGTAACACTCAAGAACAGAAAGGCCAGATTATACGTTGCTAGAAAACCTTCAGGAACAAGATTCTTTGGACAGACAAATCCAAGAGTAACATAACAGAAGAGAAGAGTATATAGAAGGAAAGTAAGGGGTCATGATCCAACGCATACCATATTATCTGTCCAAAATGATGGAGGCAGTGTTATGGCATGGGCATGTATAGCTGCCAATGGAACTGGGTCACTGGTGTTTATTGATGATGTGATGATCACAGAAGCTGATAGAAGTAGCAGCAAGTGTACAGAGCTATACTTTCTGCTCAGATTCAGTCAAACGCTACAAAACTGATAAGATGGTGCTTTATAGTACATACCACGAAAGCAACCCAAGAACTTCTTAAGGCAAAGAAATGAAATGTTCTTAAGGTCGAGTCAGTCACCTGACCTCAACCTAATCGAACATACTTTTCACTTACTGAAGACAAAATTGAATTCAGAAAGACCCACAAACAAGCAGCAACTGAAGGTGGCTGCAGTAAAGGCCTGGCAAAGCAATCCAAGGGAGGAAACTCCACATTTAGTGATGTCCATGGGTTCCAGACTTCAAGCAGTCATTGACTGCAAAATATTTGCATCTAAGTATTAAAAATAGTCCTAATATTTATAATTATTTTCGTTTGTCCAATTATTTTTGAGCCTGCGAAAATGGAGGGTAATTCATAAAAAATATAGCTGTAATTCATAAATGGTTAATGCACTATTTTTGTTAATCTCCTTGAATTACAGCTGAAAGTCTACACTTCAGTCACATCTTGATTGCTTCATTTCAAATCCATTGTTGTGGTGTACAGAGGCACAAATTGTGTCACTGACCGTATATTTTTGGACCCGACTGTGTATACACTGTAGCATTTTTGGAAGGAGTCTCCAGTGTCAGCGCTTTGTAGCAGTCAGAGGTCTTGTTTAAAGCTTTTTAAGTTTTCCACCATGTCAGAGTCTTCCGGATTGAAGGAGTTTACACTTTATGGGGTCGTTAACATGTTAACGTTTTGTGGGGGTTTTTTTTGTTGTTGTTTTTTTACTTTTTTTGTTTTGTGTGAAGCTCTTGAGAGAATAAAGGTTTACAGGTGCCATAGTTGATAACAGGAACTTGTTTTGTGTACATTCCACAGCATTAAATGTGAAAAATAAAAGCATAAAAGGTACGATGTCATTCTTTAATTATTAATAAATAATAATTATTGGCAAATAGCTGTGGTATAAGAGGAAACATAATAAATAATGTCCATTCGTTATTTTCCTATAATAGTATACCCTCAAGTGTTTTATTCCTTAAATAATTAGCAAATGTATGAATCTAGCATTGAACGACCCAGAAGCCTGCAAGACTCAAGTTCAATTGGCTGAAGACCAAACTCTGTATATAACTATGGATTCATTTGGGATTCAGTCTGAGCTTTTGCCAACCAAACTATGGATTACTGACTTTAAAAACATTAAGCTATAACCTTAGAGCTTTTGATGCTCCTCCAGAGCTCAAACAGGATCCGGATGCATAAACATTTCTAGCAAACACACACACATAGTCACTTAGTCACATGTGCGTCAGGTGGACTGGAAAGTGATACCTTTTGGACTCCATTGTATTTGATAGCTGATTTATGAATAGACCATGCATGGCTGCTCATACCACAGAATAAAGAGTTTCTCTGAAAATATTTTCAAAGTATGTCGAACAGAAACACAGATGATACCGATACTGAACATGACAATTAGATCTCACAGTATGCTTCATTTTTCTCAGTTGAGGTAAGATGTCATCTGCCAAGGACAAAGTAAGACAGTACAGATTTAACTGTCGCAAAAAAAAACGTCATACATTTTCCTAAAAGTAAGCACATTTGATCGTATTTGTACAGAGCTCACACTAATATGTTTGTGGTTCAATATTAGCAAATGACCTGAATAGGAAAACCATATGCTTATCTTTTTTTAGTGCATTTCTTAATGATTACACTGTCATCCTTGTCATCATACAGAGCACACACACACACACACACACATAGAGACACACAAATGTAGGGCGAGTTTCCCGGTGTCTGTTCATGGCCGCCTGCCAAAACTCACAGGAAGAATATAAAGAGTCAGACCTTAATCGAGGGAAAAATAAAAAGAGTTTCTCGTTTTTTCTATCTTGTGCCAATGTAACCATGGTTTTGGAATTAATATTTATCCAGCCACATTAAGAACTTTGATAACAGACTTTCCTCATTTCCCTGATGCTGAGAAAGTCTACTTGGGTGTGCGTGCGAAATGTTTCTTTAAAAAGGACAGCTTGGGACTAAATCAGTATTTATACACAGCTAGCTCAATGGACATCCAAAAAAGAAAGAAGAAAGATACTATAATCTGATTGGCTTTGACATGTTATGACATCATGTTAATAATGCCTAGGATTATTTTCTTCTTCATAAAGTGTGCCACCAATAAAAAAAATGTAAAAAATGATAATAAATAAAAATCCTTAATAGACATGCATGAATTACCATATGACCTACATTATGAGAGAGTCACAAAATCAGTTGCTGTGGAGACGGAACAAACAACACACACACCTATGTTTACCTCATAGGTATTATTAGTTGACTTCCACCATTGTGATCTGACACCCATGTCTAAGCTATTTTTTTTTCCCCCCCACCCACTTAAAGGATGGATGAAAACTATAACATCATCCCTCATGGAGTGAATTTCCAGGACCCCATTTTCATTGACACACCGGAAAACCACCGCATGTTTGCCAGCCTCTTCCAGTTCTCCAACTGTACAGCCGGGACACAGGTCCACACGTATACCCCCGAGTGGGAGGCGCAGGAGGACAGCCGGGTAAGCCCTTGTCAAACATTCAACCCCGTAATTATGAGTATGAAATGCACTGGAGCACAAAAGCTATAATAAAACCCACATGCACGTTTACCTTAAACATATAATCTAGTCTCTCTAATTAGTTAAGATGATCTCATGTCATTCAGGAAAATTGAGTCTATATCATTCAAAGCCATAATTGCCTACTCCTACCTCATCCCACACTGAGTTCGACATACTCTTTGAAATGCACTTCGCGGTCTCGCTCTTACAATGTCTAAAACCTTGCTAGCTAAGTGTGATTTCCTCACAGTTTGATGATGTTTTTGGATAAGTAAATGCCACATTGAAATGGAAATACTATACGCCTAATTAATTCGATTTGTAATCAGATACTGGATTCCTGAGCAGATTCCTGCACGTTCACATCATCATCAAAACAGAGAAGAGCACTTACACACTCAGTATAGACAACAGTGGACAACTTAAAAAGGTTTAAATGACCTAAGAAAAAGACTTTAATAACAGAAGAGCACTGAGTAAATGAATGCACAATTATTTCCAAATCGTTGCTAGCATTGACGGAGATCGGTGGAGTGAAGAGACGACATGTTTAAACAAGAGGCACGTGTTTAAATGCCGCAATAACGTTTACCTCCAGTGATGAGACAGACCCAGATGTGATTAATTTCACCTTGTAAACTTTCAGTTCTTTCAAAGGTAGCAGTAAATTCATTTTTCCATGGGTTATAAATGTAGAGGTAAGCAGGACTTCGTTCAGTGGAGTAGGAATGAACATTTGAATGCAATTTACTAGAATATCAGAATCCTAGAATTGCACTTCTCGTTGAGAATCATGCAGAAACATATTTCAGTTCAGAAAGGTTCGTTTGCAGAACTAGCTATATAAGTAGCAAATGTCAAAATTTGTCCACGTGAATTATTTCATCATTTTTTTATCCATATTAACAGCAGTTGCACCTAAATCAACAGTTTCTCAATCAGCATTCCCATTGACATGCTCGAGTTAATTTATTACAACATGCCTGATTAAGTAGATTAATTACAATATAGCCAATAAAGTTTTACTATTCTATGTCTCGTTAAAGGCATGAAAAAGGTTTAATCTCTAAGACACTTTGCTGATCAGATTCCAGGTGAGATGTGCATTCTATGCAACATGCTAACTTCAATACCTCTGAGCGCATGCATGTGCCTGAGCTTGTGTGAGCATCCTTTCATGACCAGGTTTCTATTCGAGATGAGGAATGAGAGGTTGTGGGTTGTAGATGACTAACAAAACCAGGACAGGGTGGAACTCAAGTCTCTGAATTTGTCTGATGTTCATGCCTGTGGCTTTTGCTTGCAGAGACATATCACATGCTGGTTGTATGTTGATCCAACATGGGCACTCCATAAAGCTTTTAGGGGGGGGGGGGGGGGGGGGACCTTACAGTTTATGTCTGGGTCATGGTCTGTGGAGCTTTTGAAGTAATGAACAATCAATCTGAGTCTGCCACCCTTCTCATAGAAGTATGTTATTCTCTTAAATCATTGTTACGTACAGTGCATCCGGAAAGTATTCATAGCGCTTCACTTTTTCCACATTTTGTTATGTTACAGCCTTATTCCAAAATGGATTAAATTCATTGTTTTCCTCAAAATTCTGCAAACAATACCTTATAATGACAACGTGAAAGAAGTTTGTTTGAAATCTTTGCAAATTTATTAAAAATAAAAAAGCAAAAAAAGCACATGTACATAAGTATTCACAGCCTTTGCTCAGTACTTTGTTGAAGCACCTTTGGCACCAATTACAGCCTCAAGTCTTTTTGAGAATGATGCTATAAGCTTGGCACACCTATTTTGGGGCTTTTCTCCCATTCTTCTTTGCAGGACCTCTCAAGCTCCATCAGGTTGGATGGGGAGCGTCAGTGCACAGCCATTTTCAGATCTCTCCAGAGATGTTCAGTCGGGTTCAAGTCTGGGCTCTGGCTGGGCCTCTCAAGGACATTCACAGAGTTGTCCGGTAGCCACTCCTTTGTTATCTTGGCTGTGTGCTTAGGGTCATTGTCCTGTTGGAAGAGGTCCAGAGCACTCTGGAGCAGGTTTTCATCAAGGATGTCTATGTACATTGCTGCATCTTTCCCTTGATCCTGACTAGTCTCCCAGTTCCTGCCGCTGAAAAACATCCCCACAGCATGATGCTGCCACCACCATGCTTCACTGTAGGGATGGTATTCTCCAGGTGATGAGTGGTGCCTGGTTTCCTCCAGACATGACGCTTGCCATTCAGGCCAAACAGTTCAGTCTTTGTCTTGGTCTGAGAGTCCTTCAGGTGCCTTTTGCAAACTCCAGGCAGGCTGTCATGTGCCTTTTACTGAGGAGTGGCTTCCGTCTGGCCACTCTACCATACAGGCCTGATTGGTGGAGTGCTGCAGAGATGGTTGTTCTTCTGGAAGGTTCTCCCCTCACCACAGAGACACGCTGGAGCTCTGTCAGAGTGACCATCGGGTTTTTGGTCACCTCCCTGACTAAGGCCCTTCTCCCTGATCGCTCAGTTTGGCCGGGCGGCCAGCTCTAGGAAGAGTCCTGGTGGTTCCAAACTTCTTCCGTTTTTGGATGATGGAGGCCACTGTGCTCATTGGGACCTTCAATGCTGCAGAAATGTTTCTGTACCCTTCCCCAGATCTGTGCCTCGATACAATCCTGTCTCGGAGGTCTACAGACAATTCCTTGGACTTCATGGCTTGGTTTGTGCTCTGACATGCATTGTTAATTGTGGGACCTTATATAGACAGGTGTTTGCCTTTCCAAATCATGTCCAATCAACTGAATTTACCACAGGTGGACTCCAATCAAGTTGTAGAAACATCTCAAGGATGATCAGTGGAAACAGGATGCACCTGAGCTCAATTTTGAGTGTCATGGCAAAGGCTGTGAATACTTATGTACATGTGCTTTTTTTGTTTTTTATTTTTAATAAATTTGCAAAGATTTCAAACAAACTTCTTTCACGTTGTCATTATGGGGTATTGTTTGTAGAATTTTGAGGAAAATAATGAATTTAATCCATTTTGGAATAAGGCTGTCACATAACAAAATGTGGAAAAAGTGAAGCACTGTGAATACTTTCCGGATGCACTGTATATATTCAAACCTCATACTACAGGCACTTACCTGCATTCTTTCGCTTACATTAGTTCATGCTGTAGTTGTGCATTTTTGTGTAATTTTGCAACGCTTCATCTCAGATCCACCAGCATCACTTTGCTACCTCAACACTAAGCCACATGCTCTAATGTCCTATGCTGTCTTTTTTTTCCTCTTTTTTTTAAATCATGGTGTTCCTTCCAATGACCTTGGGATTTTTTTTTACTAGGGAGCTGGGTTCAATCTGGTCCTGAGCTCTTGTGAAAGTTTTCTGTCATGGCAAAGCAATGAGAGCGGATTAGGTTACGTTAATGAGTTGGTCTCGGTTTGTATCAGCGATCGTATGGAAGGACGGGGAACAGCAGACATCATTTGCTTTCATATGTAATTACATTCATATTTTTGTTGAAGTCGGAGCCAAGTTTTGAGGAAGTTTTGAGTGCATGTCTCTTGTCCCTTGTTTAAACTTTTAATCACGTCCAAGTTGCTTTAATTGATACTGATGACAAAAATCTGAAAGTATTTGCTACCTTTTTTAAGTTTCAAATGGCGTTTCCACAGTCCTTCTAATAAAAAAAGGGAGGGGAAAGTACATAAGCACAGAGAAATGTCTATCGCCAGTGGAAATAGCTTCCTATTTAAAAAGAATGTTTTCTGAAATGTTTGCATACCTGTGAGACAGGTTGTCATGAAGGTCACTGAACAGATTGGGTGCACAGCAGCAGTGCATGGCACAGAAAATTACCCAGCTGTGTTTGTACAAAAAGGCCTTGTTTCCAGTGCAGTGGACAGTGTCCATATACTCTATATGAGAGACAGGCGATTAGATGCTGCTTCACTGATATACAGATGTGTGTTTATGCAGCTGTGTTGTCTGTCGTCTTCCATACTTTTATTATCGTACAGTGTTGTTGTGTAGTCTGATCATTACCCACAGTGCTGCAAGCACACTCCTTCAACCACCTACATATGGTTCAAATTTATCCAAGTCACATATTTATATCATAATACTCTAGATTCACATCATAGCTACACAAAAACCCAGATGGTAGCAATACAGAAAGGGCCATGTAGGAAATCTTGGATTATAGGTATAACCACTAAATTTAAAATTCAGATAACTCTAAAAAGTTTTCAGTTAGATTTACAATATACAGAAAGTATTAGAACGGCATGGCCGATCCATTTGTTTGTGCTCTACACCAAAGACATTTGGGTTTGAGATCAAAAGATGAATATTAAACGAGAATTTGGGATTTCCTGGACTAGTTAACATGACCAAATTGTTGGTATCATCTGTTATGATGCTTTTCCAGGCTTCTCTTCTTATAGTTGATTTGTGTTGTTTGTTTCAGGGGGTTTCTCCCTTTTTGCTCACCTACAAATTTGGTTGTCTGATACAAAATGTGCTATGTTCCATGATGTTAAACACCTACATATAAATACAAGGAAATAAAAGCTGAAAATCTAAACTCTCTTCTCATATTCTTCTGATCTCAAACCGAAATGTCTTCAGTCTACAGCAGAAACAAATATACTGGCCTCCAATAGTTTCGGAGAGAAAAAATGTAGCTGCCGCAGTCATCTACGTATCACTGTTGACATAAAACCTTGTAACAGTGATATGTACTAATATAATCTACAAATTCTGTTCTACCACAGTTATGTTATGTATTAATATAATTTACACATTCTGATCTGATCTGATCTACTAGTGATCAACATATCCTGATCTACCACATCCGGGTGATCTGCCACAGTGATGTGATCTACTAATATTTTGATATAGCACAGTGACGTGAGATCAAATAATGTGCTCTACCACAGTGATGTGGTCTATGAATGTGATCTGCACATTCTGATCTACTACAACAACATGATCTACACTTTCTGACATACATATTCTGATCTAGCACAGTGGTGTGATCTACCAATGTGCTCTACATATTCTGATCTACCACAGTAATGTGTTCTACTAATGTTATCTACACATCCTGGTATATTATGTTAATGTGATCTACATAATCTGATCTCCAGCAACAAGATCTACTCATGTAATTTACATATTTTGATCTAGCACTGTGATGAGAGCAAATAATTTGATCTACCACAGTAATGTAATCTATGAATGTGATCTGCACATTCTGTTCTACTACATTGCAAATGATCTGCAAATGTGATCTACATTCTGAGCTAGCAGTGTGATGTGATCTACTAATGTGAGCTACATATTCTGATCTAGCATAGTGGTATGACAATTGACAGTTACCTAGCTGAGTTTGGGACAGGGAATTAGATACTGTTTCGGAGATATACACGTGTGCACATATGCAGCTGTTGTCTATCGTCTTCTATACTTTTGTTATTGCATAGTGGTGTTGTGTAGTTTGGCCATACCACACATTGACCAGAATGCTATAAGCACACTGCTTCATCCACCTACATATGGTTCACATTTATCCAAGTCACATATTTATATCATAATACTCCAGATCATAGCTCACATCATGGCTACACAAAAACCCATATGGTTGCAATACAGATAGAGCTATAAAGGAAATCTCTGAGTGTAGGAATGGCCATTGCATCATGTGAGACTAGGTTTAAAGTTCACCTTACTCTAAAAATGTTTTCACCTAGATTTGCAGTATATATTAAACAATTGCATATGAAAGGCCAACATTTATGCTAATCTGCTGCAGTCATCTACATATCACTGGTGTCATAAAACCATGCAAGATGATATTATTATTTTTAACAGTCATTATTATTATTAATGTGATCTACACATTCTACTCTAGAACAGTAAAGTAATGTGATAATGTGATCTACCACAGTGATGTGATGTAATAATATAATCTACACCTTATATACTACTATAGTGATGTGATCTACTGATGTGATTGACATATCCAGATCCATCACAGTGATGTGATCTACTAATGTGATCAACATATTATTATCATCATTATTATTAGTAGTAGTAGTAGTATATATGAGATCAAATAATGTGATCTAACAGTGATGTGATCTATGTGGTCTGCCCAATCTACTACAGTGATGTGCTCTACATATTTTACATACCACAGTGATGTGACCTACATATTCTGAGTTATCACAGTGATGTGATTTACTAAAGTAATCATATTCTGATGAGACACAGTGACATGATCTACTAATGTGATCTAAATATTTTCATCTACCACAGTGATGTGATCTACTAATGTGATCAACATATTATTATTATTATTATTATTATTATTATTATTATCATTATTATTATGTGTGAGATCCAATAATGTGATCTAACACAGTGATGTGTTAGATGAATGTGGTCTGCACATTCTGATCTACTACAGTGATGCGATCTACACCTTCTGATCTGGCACAGTGATCGGAGATCACATAATATGATCTACATATTTTATCTAGCACAGTGATGGGTGATCAAATAATGTGATCTTCCACAGTGAGGTGATCCATGAATCTGATCTGCACATTCTGATCAACTACAGTGATGTGATCTACAAATGTGATCCACAGCTTCTGATCTAGCACAGTGATGGGAGATTAAAATAATGTGATCGACACATATTTCTACATATTTCTGTACCACAGTGATGTGACCTACACATTCTGAGTTGTCACAGTGATGTGATTTACTAATGCAATCTATTCTGAGCTGCCACAGTGATGTGATCTACTGAGGTGACCTACAAATTCTGATCTACTACAGTAATATTTATATAATAATGTTTCCTATACATTCTGATCTACCACATTGATGTGGTCTTCCAATGTGATCTACATGTTCTGAGCTACCAGAGTAATGTATTCTACTAATGTTATACACACATCCTGATCTACAGTGTTAATGTGATCTACATAATCTGATTTATCACAGTGATTTGAGATCAAATAATGTGATCTAACACTGTGATGTGATCTATGAATGTGATCTACTACAGTGATGTGATCTACTGTTATCTACACGTTATGATCTACAGCGGTAAGGTGTTTTACTAATGTAGTCAGTATAATCTGATCTGGCACAGTGATGTTATATACTAATCTGATCTGCACAGTCTAGTGTAGTAATCTGATGTACTCATTCAACCAATTATGATGAAATAATAATCTGAGCTACCACAGTGGTCTGTTCTACTAATACATTCTGCATACTCTGATCTGGTGCAGCAATGTTATCTGCTGATCAGTTACAGTGATCTAATGAATATTTAATGTTATAGTAGCCCTGTTTCAGGCAGTGGTTTCAACTGAACAATGTTTGGCTGCTTTTTACCAGATGTCTTACGTCTATTTTTACAGAATAGCTGCATGTATTTTTATGCTAATTGAGCTGCTTGGAAACATAAGGTAATTTAAAAAGGTCAAAGGAAGTAGCGCTGTATTACTGCTGGAACGATCATGATTGTATGACCATACTTACCAAAAAAAAAAGTCCAAATTTCAATCCTCTACTTCTTAAATTCTCGTTCTTGCACAAATGCCAGTTAAAACAAAATACAGTTTTGATGCATTTAGATCAGGCTGTGAGAAGGTTGGAAAAATGTGTGTAGATGCTGTGCTTTCCCTGAAGTACGGAACATTCCGTAGCCGCAGACAATTAGGGAGAGCTGCCATAGTTGTGGTCAAATTGGTTATCAAAGCCAGCAGTGACTTGCACTCACTCAAACAAAGACTGTTCATAATTAGAGACAGATACATGTAAATTAGGAAAACCTGCTCGCTTCATCAAGATTTCCCACAATACCACAATTCCCATGCTAGTTTAGTAAAACAGAAATACTGTCAGTAGTTATTCATAAAACCTTTTACTAACCAAAGTGCTTAAGGTGCTGTATTCAGATGACCTTGATGCCTATAAAGGCAAACACTGCAATAAAAATTGAGACATAATTCCAGATTTAATTTCTGTTAGAGACATGATGTCATGAAGCTGCCTGGGGATTTGGATTGCAAATATTTCACTAAAACATAAAATAATGCCATTTATTAAAAGCATTTCATTAATTGCACCTCACAGGCAAAAAAACGACATCTCATAATATTGGTTAACCCTCATAATGGAAATTCAGTTTTAGGTTAAGATGCATGAATATTGGCCAGCCAAAATGAGCAGCCATAAAGTCCTATCCTGAATACTACCAACCGAACTTGCAGTAAATCCTGTTTGAACTGTAATGTTACGGTTTCCAACATGCGAAAGTCTTCAGGACACAATGATTTGCGCTTTGTAGTTTCTCTGTAACATGACAAACTGCCGTTTTTTTTTTCTTATTATTAACGTCAAGAGAGAGAGAGAAAAGAGAGTTTGGTGATGAAACAACTGTTGATAGCTGTCTTAACATACGCGATAACAGGAACTTATTTGTTTTGCTGATGTTCCACAACATTATATGTAATGGATAAAAAATAGAATGTGTTATTCGTTAATAAATAACATTTGGTTAGCATTGGTCAATTGCTGTGGTGTAAGAGGAATAAAACACATGTGCTGTTATAGAAAACCAAGTTCAGGGTGGTACTAGTAACTCCATTTCATGCTGGGCTGTATCACACCACCTTGTCAGTGATTATATTAATATAAAAGTACACATTGGGTTTTATTCAGTTATCATTTGCATCATAGTCTGCCATTTGTCTTTGGGTTTTTAAATTGCCCAGTTTTGTTTACATAATCCTATGTAGTGTTAGTTTATTTTGTAGTTGATGTGAGCATTTGCAGTTCACATTTGGTGATTCACTTGCTTCATTTTTTTTTTTTTTATTACATAATGTTTACATCTACTCTTCTTCCTGTCTCACAGCTCCTGTGCTCCACAGTGCAGAGAGCTCTCTTTGAGGAAGAGGAGAAGGTTAAAACACTTTCTCAGAAGGTTAAGGTTCTTGAGAAAGCCAACAACCATCTGAGGGACAAAGTGAAGAACCTGAAGCGTTTGCTGAGGCTGGCCAAACGGGAGACCAAGGATCAGACGGTGCTTCTCAAACAGTTTCATGAGCCTGAACCAGAGCTCCCACATCCACAGCAAGATACCACCCAGGTCCAAAAACCTGTTAATGGGAAGATCCTGCCTAGGAAGCTCAAAAACTAGGGAATTTTGTGTAATTCTTTCCAAACTAGAGAATTTTGCCTAAGTACTGCCAGGGAGTCAAACCAGCTACACAGCTGTACGTCTGTGTATCTATAAAAATTTCCATAGACTAGAATGAAAATGGTTGTATTATGGAGGGTAATGGACTTTGTATGTATGCTACAGCTCAGGATTAACAGAGAAAGGAAATTATCCACAGAATATGCATATGCGTCAGTCGTAGGCTAGTAGTTCATGAGAAGAAATGTTAAGTATGAATGAATGAATATTTACCAGCCCTTAACCCTATAGTCTCCATTAATTGGTTTCAATCCAATGAGCACCCATGCCTGTTTAAATGTATGACATGTATAACATTTGGAAAGTTGTGAAAGTCTTTCCTTTCCATTGAACCTCTGAAACCTCCGTTACATACCTGTATTTCAAATTTGGAAAACACTTACAGCCATTTTCCAGTAGGTTGTCATCAGTCTGATTATTATACCTTCTAGTCCTGCATAAAAGAATGTCAAAATTCCACAATATATGTCCATTTAAGGTTGAAAAGTAAACTATTTTAGTATGATATTGAATCACAGTGCACTTGACGTCTCTGGAATGTTACACTACACACTTTCCAAAGGTCTTTCATTTATGATTCCAGTCTGTATAGCGTTTCGTGTACTTGAGTATATGAGTGAAATTGTTTCTCTTTTTTCTTTTTTCTTCTTTTTAAAAAAAAAAAAAAATATGCAACCAGGGTGCTGAGCACTCCATAACTAGAACCACTACTCAGTATGGCTTCTCTTAAGGCCACATGTTTCAGCATTTAGTTAACTGATAAGAATTTGTTAGGTTAAGGTCAGAAATTGTATTAAAAAAAATTATGAAATGTAAACAATATTGTTTTTCATGTATGTTTAACATATTCATAAGCTTTTATATACGACATTTACAATTAAATAAACTTTCAGTTTTACTTAACTGCCTTATGTAGAGTTAACAGCTTTTATACCACACCAGCAGGAACTTGTTTTGCAGACATTAAATGTAACTATAAATGGATCAAAAGTATGACGGGTTATTCTTTACTACATAAAACAATTATAAGACTTGATATAAGAGGAATAAATCACTCAGGACATGGCGTTATTGGATTGGGGTGGTAACAGATGTAAAGATGGTAAACACACATTCCTTATCATGTTTTATTCCTTACATACTACGTCATGCTAATCTGTATTGTTGTAGTGAGGTTGAGGTATTGGTGTGGAAATTACTGCTATGGTAATCATAGGTTATAGATGGTCCTCCATGAATATACATGGACATTCCCACTTAGACTGCCGTGGAAGACACTTAAAGTCTAGAATTTCACTTGAAGTGCATATGGCACCGTTATAAAAATTTGAATAAAGCCCATAAGATGTCCTAAAATTGCATTGGCAGGTTTCCCTGGAATTATTAGGCCATAACACTGCCATTGGCAGGATGGCACAGTGTTATAGCCTCACAATTCCAGGGAATTCAAATTCAATCTTCAAAGGAATTCCAGGGGAATTTTACATATGGGAAGTCCAATGCCTGATTTAAAGCCTGTCGGAAGTGGGATAATAATAATAATAATGATAATAATAATAATAATAATAATAAAGAGAACAAGAAAGAACTAACCCTCAGAGTAACACTTTTCCCCCCCACAATCAACAAAATGACACTTACCAGCATCACTTATATACCCTAACCCTAACCCAAATTCTTTCCTCGAGCAGTGAGAAATATAGCTATCTCGTTATTCTTAACTGTATGATGACAGGAATGTGGAATCCCAGACTGACTTGAGGCCCACTATTTTGAAATATGTGATCTGGATTACAGCTGCTTTCATTTCTACATTAATATATTTTGATATATGTAGCATATACAATTACATAGTGAAGTGGAATTTGTTTCCTTCTACGGACCTCACACTGAAGGAGTACATTTGATTGACATCCCGGTGTCTATCTGGTATGTTTTTAGAGTTTTAGAGTTTAGTTTAGAGATTTTTTATTGCTATTCTAGCCATATGCCAGTATGCAGTAGAATGAAATAGAATAAATACAATAAAGTGGAAAGGGCAATTAATACAAACAATGGAACAGTACTATGAATACAATAGAGGACATTAAATACACACAACACAACAAAATGGTGTAATGGGTGGTGTGTGGTGAGTAGGGCATAATCACCACTAGCAGCATAGAAGTCCCAGAGTTATGAATAAAGTGACAGTCCTGTCACTGATTAGTAATACTCATTCTACGCAGTAATGACAGGAAACAAGATAAAGGAGCTAGGGTGGTTACTGGTTAAAGTAGCTAGTGCATGATAGTTTTGTGTCCATTAATTCCAAGGCAATTTATTATTGAGGATCCTGACAGCTTGTGAATTTTAGGATGTTCTTCTGTAGTTACGTGACACAGATGGTTGGAGCTGGTTGGAGATTGGGTGTAGATGGAAATTGTTAGATTATATGATTAGAAACGTGATATGAATAGATTGCCCTTAGCATATAAGGAAAAGTGATCATTTGCCAAGAATATAAGTAGGAATTGCTTTCTCAGGCATGAACATTCACACAATGTTCCACAAGCTCTCGGATATATATCGAACCAAAACTTTTCCTTATGTCCAAATCAAAAAATGTCTTTTTCCAAAATCTCCAAAATGTCTTTACAAAATGGGTTCCCCTGATCTGCGGTGGAAGGCAATCTCATACCACTTTCACCAGATTGAGAACTGTGATGGCCGATTATAGAATCTCTACTTCCCAGCGACCCTAACAGAGTGAATGTGGCTTTTCAAAGAGGTACTTTGAATAACACACACCATTACATTCTCTTTAAGTCAGTAAATCATAAGTCAGTACACACCTCCAACGATGATATATCATTTCACAGACATGCTGCAAAACAGATGTTTCACATATGGAAATCTATCCTGCTGAGAGGGTTGAAGCTATTTAAACACATACATTGTGTATTTTTTCTTCTGTATTTCACCCTGAAGGCATATTTTACCCTTTTACATTCTGCAAATTTAGACAGGGTTTTGAAATAAGACTCTAAAACGCCCATTCTGGCAAACACTGCTCATGTAATCTGTCTAAACCACGGCATAAATCTAACCCTGCAAAATTTGTTGATATACACCAGATTAGTCATTGAGATTTATGCCCACTTGAATAATCTAAAGGTTCATGTCTCGTCTGGTTCTGTCCATGATTACCAACAGCATCCTTCTTCTGAAAAGAAACTCCAGGTCCTATGTGGGGGGTTTTTCAAATTAATAACAGCCCTGCAAAAGCAGAGATATGCTTTGGTCTGTCTCAGAGTGACCAGGGTAATTTTCCCCACATTCCAGCCTGCAAGATGGCTCCAGGCTTTTGTGTTTTATGGTGAGATTTTATGGAGCTGTAAATGTATCGTTGTGACTATGAAGCATTATGTGGTCCTTTTGCATGGATGCACATGGCTGATGTCAAAATATAAAAGTTCAAACTGTCAAGAAGGGAAGAAAGTTAGCAGTTTGCCAGTAGGTGTTTTGGTCATGCAGCATCCATGGAGGCTAGTTTATTGATTTTAATGGCCCCACTATCACTACTGAGAGTTTTTAGAGGTAGGTTTTTTTTCCCAGTGGTCCTTTGATGACTCTTCCTAGCATTGTCAATCTGTCCACCTGAAAAAAGGATGGAAAAATAATCCCTGTCCATTCCTGCCAAGGTGAGATCTGTGTCTATAAAGCAGCACGCAGGTGCTTATTTAAGATTATAATCTGCTGACTCTTCGTCTGTGCAGAGAAATTGAGAAACTTCGATGGCTGCAGTCTGTTCATTATTCATCGGGAGGCGAAGTGGCAAAGGAAAATTACTTGGAATGGACTAAATTTCCTTTAAAAATGGGGGGGGGGGTGTTGGATATGGGGAAAAAATTAAAATGAAGAATGAGCCAGATTGGATCTAGACACTATTTTTATATTCAAAACATTCAGTTAAGGGATGTATGACTCTGGATTGTGCATTGCAGCTCTTTCTCACTAGGTTACTGTCAACTCCAAAATGTTGGGTACACTTCAAGAGAATGAGCAAAAATGATATGTACAAAATTTTACCCAATGATTCAAAATTCTAGAGGAAAAAAAAAAAACGTCTTGAAAGATTGGAGAAAACGTCACAGCTCCAGGGTTCCCACTTTGATCCTGAGCTTGAGTTAGTGTCAGTGTAGAATTTCCTCTGGGGTCTAAATTGGCATTCCAACCAGGGTGTATTCCAGACTCATTGTTCCTGGAATAGACTCCAACCCTGACTAAGAGGTTACTGAAGATGACTTTTTTGAAAAATAGCATTTTCTAAAACATATGCATCAAAAATAATGACAAACTTTTGACACAAAAGAGACGGATGGTCAAGTGATGGATGTGAAAAATATGTATACAGTTAAAAATACCATTAAGCACAATTAGGCCCTTATTAAATTAATAATAGAACATTTGGAACACCCTCTACAAGCCTCCAAGTGCTCATCAATCTTGTTAGCTATTCTGAAAGAGATGTCACCAAACATTAACGGTAACGTTGCCGTTTGCAGAAAAACGTTTGAAAAATAACATCAATACATGTTCAAGGATGGTGCTGTTCATTACTTTCATGAAGGGTAGCAATATTTTTGCACACGACTGTATGTCATGCGTTCTATGTATGTCTATTCAAGGCATCGTGTGTAAGCAGAATATAGGGGGGAAAAACACTGATATACATAAGTCATGAAGTGTAAAAGGTGTTATAAGCATCAGGTTACGCAGTGTGAAAAAAATCCCTAAATCTCTAACAGGTTAATGGAATTAATAGGAAGGAGGAGGGTGTGTAAGAGCACACACCTTACACTGGCAACAGTATCCTAACAAACAAGCCCTGAGTTTCTCTGGCCCTCCTGTAGTGATTTTATTCGGTGTAACTCGGGGCTCTGATGTTTTCCCATGAAAAAGCCGTGTGAAAGCAGGTTATAAAAGCTTTTGTGGCAAGTCAAGCCCATAACTATGCCATCCAGTCCATTTGGTATCGCTTGAATAAAGTGTCTGAATACATTACAGGGTAATTAAAAGCTATTTGGGGGATTTTGGTGATGGCTTTGAGTACCCAGCGTGTGGTGACAGCACAAGCCCCCGATTCTCCATCCAAGAGACAATCAAATGAACCAACGGCCAAGAAGAGCAGTGAAAGGGTTTAAATACAGAGCAAACAAAAGAGGAACATGGCAGAAGGGTATTTAATTATGTGAAACAATGGCATGCTGTGCACTACAGCAGCAGATGTGAGATGAACAGCACTGCTGATATGTCACAAACGATTCTGTTTAAGTACATTACAATCTGTGTGTGCATCGAGATCCTGGCATTCGCAAGCAGTTTTTGGTCCAAAACAGCTCAGACATCTCCAGAGTCCCAGCAATAGCATGCAGTAGCATACCTCTAATAGTTGATGTACGCTGCAGATTTTATTCCTAGTGTAAGATTTAATAAGAAGGGACGTCAGGATACACTGAATTCCCTCCATCACTCATCACGGAAAACAAGTAACACTTTCCAGTTAACATCTATAAGATTTTTACTTCCAAATCGACTAATTAAAAATGCAATGAATAATTTGACTACATTTCGGTTCATTTCTAGATTCTCATTGATCTGAATGTGTCGATTGATTTTCTATAATAGCATGGTTTGACAGTAGTTCCAGCTGTTTTTCATATTAATCCGCTCGCTATAATTTCTACAGTAACATCTAGTGGAGGGACTTGTATAGCAGATGCTGGATAAAATCTAAAATGTCACATCTACCCATGACATTACACCTCCATGCCTGCAGGGGGCACCCTACCATGATGTGAGTACTAACCACTTCTTCTTCACACAACCCAATTTCCTGTTTACAGAGTATTTAATGCACATTCAACAACATGTCTGTTTGGCTGCTGATATCAGATTTAATTCAAGGTCTTCATCTACAAAAAAATAATAATAATTTTTTATTTTTTTTAAAAAAATACAAACCCAGGTAGTTTTTATTGAGCCTTAATGCCTTAAAATAACACCCAGCGTCCCACATAGTGAGCCAATAATGGTTATTGGCTCACTGTTTTGATACCAGAATCAGATTTTATCACTCTTGGATCCAGTCTTTTGCAATATATTGTGTAGTTTTGCATTCCCTACATCTATTAGTCTGACCAAATTATTCTAAACACTGATAACATTTCTATCATCATAAGCTCCATCTTGGTGGCAAAAAAAAAAAAAAAAACAACTTAGAACAGCAAATTCCCAAAAAGTTTTAATGCACAATTAACACAGGAATGCTCCAATGTTGCAATTTTGCAGTTGTAGCCACTTTATGGAGGTCATTTGTAATTTTCAGTGAAGCATGTAAATTCTTATGTTAACTGGTTAACCACAGTGCACATTAAGTAAATTGTGGGATAAACTTTTTATGGTCTGATTAAACTAAACACAGAGAGAGAGAGAGAGAGAGAGAGCGAGAGAGAGAGAGAGAGGCTTTTTTGTGTGATGTAGAAGCATAATAAATATAACAATGTAAGACATCTTAGCAATGGCACTTTCCCATGAATTGCTCATTTTTCTTTGTAACAAATTTTTCTTTTGTATGAGGTATGCTTATTTAAATGAAAGCTTACCTTTTTTTCCCTTTACAACAATATATACTCAAAAACATACTGAATCGGAGCAACACAGTAACAATTGGTAGCAAAACGCACATGTACAGAGAAATGCAGGCCTTATAAAGGTCAACAGTAGGAGGTCCATGCCTTTATGACAAGCCTGGTTCTTTAACTTAAACTGGAACACCATAAATACTTCTGTGCATACTCTTCTCTCTGAGTTATGGTATGTAAGGTCTCTATGGACTTTATGATATATGGAGAAAGACCATAACACTCCTGTCACTTTTTTCCTACACTCTTATTAAAAGAAAAGCTCTCAGTGTTTCTTTATTAAACGCAATAGTCATATATAAAACCATGACAATTCCAATAACCATTTAAGTGCTTTATAGTGCTTCTTAATGATTATGTGCCATTGATTTCTCTCAGGGATGTCCAAAGGGATGTTTCTCTGCCACTGGCTATGTTTACGTGCAAAGATTTTCAACAGTCTGAATGAATTCATTCAGATAGCAGATTCCTAATGAACTGTTTATATGTATCCTATCATTAGGAAAGTCTTGGACATTCTGTAGACTATCTTTGTTTATATGTTATGAGTTATAAGCTATGCACATTCATGGAGCGACGGTTTAGTGTCAATAATACCCTAGCGGTGAGATGAATCCAGTCATCCAAATATGAGTTTGTGACTGCAATAAAGTTGTTCAGCATTTAATGCGCCACTATTTAGGTTTTCTTTGTTTTTTCCCTGAATGTTTTGCATTCTTGTTGAATGCCAGAATCTGCCTCAAAATAGAGGAGGGAAGAGGGAAGTGGTGTTTCACTATTTAAGTCTTTGGGCTGCTGATCTGAAGGTTTTGAGCTCAAATCTTAGCACTCTCAGGCTACCAGAACCAGGTCCTTGTGCGAGACTCTTAAACCTCAATCGCTTGTATCCTTTTGGCTCAAATGCACACATACACTATATGGTATCTGAACATCACACCAATATGTGGTTCTTCCCCAAAATGTTGGCAGAAAGTTCAAAGCACACAAGTGTATAGAATGTATTTCTAAGCTGTAGCATTAACAATTTCCCTTCACTGGAACCAAGAGGCCCAAACATGTTCCAGCATGGCAATGCCCCTGTGCACAAAGCGAGCTCCATGAAGACATAGTTTGCCAAGGTTGAAGTGTAAGAACCTGAGTGGCCTACACCGAGCCAAATCCCTATAGCCACGCTCCAAAAACACAAATCCCTATAGCCACGCTCCAAAATCTAGTAACTTCCCAAAAGGATGGATGTTATTGCAACAGTAAAGGGGGGACTAAATCTGTCCTGGGATATTCAACAAGCACATATGAGCGATATGGTCAGGTGTCCACAAACCTTTGGCCATATAATGTAGATCATGATAGCAAAAGTAATCAGACACAAAGGTTTCCATGGCTATTATTCTTCCATTTAATGCAACCTCATTTGATTGCATTGGAATTTCATTTGGATTGCCCTCAGTGTAGTTACTCATGCCTTTGGTTTAGTCAAGAAGATCCTTTGCGATGATGAATGTTGTGCAATAATAAATGAGTGCATTACACATATATCAGGTCCTGTATTGGAGATCTTGGAGGTTTGATATTTCATCCTATTTATTATGTGTATGGAAGGACAGAGATTTGACTTAACATGACTGAGGTTGTCCAGAACTTCAGCCAAAGTTCTCAGAGTTCTTTCCTTTCCCACAATCCCATAATCACCCCTTATACAACAACCATCAACTAAATACATGGTCTACGCTCCTAAGACATCAGTATGTAGAGTATGACTGAGCCCTGTAGTTAGTGCTGATTAGCCTATGCTGGACGTATAGTATATCACAACATAACGATAAAGTCTTTAGTCCTGGGTTTACCATAATTTTCTTGCTTCTTAGATTCCTATCACTTGGTCTGTAACGGGGCAGCCATTTCTTGTCGCGATTGCAGTCTCTCTGTCGTTTTTACAACTGTTTGTTTTTCAGATGTGGGCTATTGGCAGTGGCCACAGCGCCAGCGCCAGCACCATGCTTCCATGTGTTTGTTGTTAGTGGTGCATGAATTGCTGTTGAAACGTATTTGCTGACTCGGACCAACTGTTATTTACCCTCACATGTTTTCCACTTCACTTGTTTGTGGAAGTCCTGAGCAACCCCATAGACCGCAATTCAGCTCTCTATCATGTGGCTTGGATGTTAGAGCCAGTCCTGATGGGTGGTAAAAATGAATGGTGTTCTCGTACTCATCTCATCAACCAATTAGATCACTAAGATTCTTTTAATACAAGTGTAGACATTTAAATTGAAAGAAAAAAAAAAAACGGAGCAAAATGGGGTGGTCAAGCAATCTTTAAGCAGAGGTTTACCACCATGGTTTTACTGCTCGACTGTGGAGGATCAACTAAATCAAAACCAGAGCAGCAGCTTGGATGAGCACTGAGTTCATGCTGGTCTCTTTTTTTTTTTTTCAGCAGGGGGCTGTGTACAAAAGCTGTGTGCAAAAAATCATTTATATAAACACCCTGAAAAAACGCTCTACAAATCACATTCTAAAAGGGAGGTTATTTTTCCTAAAAACCTCTTTTGTTGGTTTTGGAAGAGCTTTTTATTTTTGAGTTCAAATTGAGCCTTGTTGAAGCCACAACATTTGTGACTGAATCCCCACTCAGATCGTCAATCTGTGTAAAACCCACAACTCCCACTCAGCTGGATTGCAAGGCTCCCAAGTGTCTCTGCAATATAAGTCAGTTTGCTATATTTTTAGCATTGCAAAAGAGAAAAGTCTGGGAAAATGATAAACTTCTGGCATGACGTCAAACATTCCCCGGTGTTAAATAGAACATTAGTTTGACGGCTTCTGCAAACATTCATGACACGAATATTTCATGAGCTTCCTATACGCTTCGGATATTTGTTCATTTTTTGATAATGTATCAAGTTGTTGTCTTTTCCGTATGTTTGTAATTTCAGACATGTATAATGAGCATATATTCTTAATCAACACTGAGATTGGGGCGCACGGTGGTCTAGAGATTAGCACGTTCGCCTCAAATCTCCAGGGTCGGGGGTTCGATTCCCACTGTGGCCCTGTGTGTGCGGAGTTTGCATGTTCTCCCCGTGCTGCGGGGGTTTCCTCCGGGTACTCCGGTTTCCTCCCCAGTCCAAAGACATGCATGGTAGGCTGATTGGAATGTCCAAACGTGTCCGTACTGTATGAATGGGTGTGTGAATGTGTATGTGATTGTGCCCTGTGATGGACTGGCACCCTGTCCAGGGTGTACCCCGCCTTGTGCCCGATGCTCCCTGGGATAGGCTCCAGGTTTCCCCGTGACCCTGAAAAGGATAAGCGGTATAGAAGATGGATGGATGGACTTCAAGAGGTGCAGTGCAAGATATTATATAGGTTACATATAACACCGGTTATAATGAATAAAACCGACCGTAGGATGGTCTCTGTTCTTTTGGCTTTCATTGTTCAAAGTGACATGTATCAGTATATATACTGTGTCAGTCTAAATTTAAAATGTAGTGAAGTGAGACGAAAAGGAAGGGGGTGGGGAGAATAATATTGGTAAATAGTATCATTGTTATTATATGCTTTTGTTTTCAGAATGAGGTGTTCCATATCTGTCACTTTAAAGAGGACAAATGCTCATTTGAAACAAAATCCATGTTACATGATGTTCTGAGTATCCTCTGTAACACAAGTGAATTTTTATCTCCCGCAAGAAAGTGCATTAAGTGTGTTGATACTGAATAAATATGTTCAAAAAAAAAAATCTTACCATATATACAGCCCACACTTGTATCCTGCCTCTCTCTTCCACACATTCCATCCACATTTTTACAATCTGTTATAGAACAATAATTATAGATTCATTTTATTCCACAAGCAACCGAGTACAGAGACATGGGGTAACATGGCCGTGGTGAACCGCAGAGAAATGGGTCTTTTGTCCTCAAGGTCATGCGGTTCAGCTATGGAGTGAAATCATTGCTAAACAGAAACAAAAAACCTGAGCTCTTGCACACATTTTGGAGATTTGGAAAATCTCTCTGAAGAGCTAAAGTGGACAGGCCAAAAAAAAAACAAGATTAAACAAGATGAAACAAGTGTTTGGAAGAAAAACTCTACCGAATCCTATTGTTACATGGGAGAGAAATATGCGAGAATGCAAGAAAATCAGAGCTGAGATGAAAGGAGAATGAGAAGAGTTCTCTGAGGAGAAAGAGGAAATTCCTGACGATTTGGCTGATTCAGTTTATGTGAAACATTACGAAGGTTAAGGTAAGCGTTAGTGGCAGGTTTGTGTCTGCAATTCCACACTTGTGGGATTCTGATCTACAAGTCTGAATGATATATTTTTTTTTTTCAATTATCATGGGGGAAACACACACACACACACACACACACAGTACACACTTCTCTGAACACTGAAACATCTTCTCCTGTACAGTGTGTATTTATAGAGGCAGGATGCCACATAACTCCTTTGTGATGTGCAAATTGGCCGAGAATACAGGATGATCCTGGTGTTTCCCATCTTCATGTGTAAAATCCAGGAAACCGCATTGGGTTACTGCAGAGATAAAACCACAGCGCAATGAAAAAGCAGGTAATTGAGTGAAAAATAATTCTTTGCGCAATGTACAAGGCCAATATTCTGTTGTTGTTTTTTGTTGTTGTTTTTTTTAATGTCCAGTCTAAATTACTCAACTATTATCGACTATTCTATAACCAACTATTATTTTGTGTTTCGTTTTATAATAAATGAATGAATAAATAAATACTTTAATTGCCTCTTGTACTTAAGTACATTTTTATACATTGTGGCAACACAGACTGTTTTCAACACTGTTATTTGTTTTTGGTCATATGGCTTGCTTTACTTCTAGCAGTGGTTACATTGAGCAAATTAACAAAGTCCAGAAACAATAGTAGCCATTTAAAAAATAAAACCTAAAAATCTCTGTCTTCCTCTTTGTCTTTTTCAGTTGCTCAATTTGGCACACTTCCTAACTACCCCTTGTTCAGTATTGTTCTTAAAATTAGGGACGGAACCCTGTTAATAAGTTTTAACAATTCTGCTAATAACACGCATTTCTAGTGGAAAACAAAGCATAAAGCATAACTGACATAAGCGTCTATGAAGTGGACACAGTACCACAGCCTAGCTGTTTCACCCACGGATAACATGTCCTCAGAAATGAGAGACAAAGTGATGAAAGACAACAGACCAAAACACAACTCTACAGTACACTAAGTGAAGCACAGAATGATGGCTAGATGTAGAAGAAGAATACAAAAGAATGCAGAAGCTACAGTAGGGCTGTGTGCACAGAGGAAAAGTTTACCCATTATTTCTCAAATTTCTTCCCAAGGACCCCAAGATCAAGAACTTTTAGCTGCTGTGAATTTGCTTTGGATTTAGTGGCAGGATGATGGAAACACTTCATGCCAAGGAAGACAAGCATAATAATGAGCAAAGTTTTCCTCTCGCAATATGCCAGTGCCATAGCAAACTGCTGGATCAGCATTATAAACCTTACACAACCTGAGAAAAGCTGTATTTAGAGAAACCCTCACAATACTCTTCTATCCTTCATGGAACTATATTTTACAGTAAAATGGACTTGGACATTTATGAATAGATTTTATAACCAGTTGTGTGGATCGGTAGAACAACAATGTACCAGTGGCTATAATTCTAAAGCACCTGTAAAATCAATGACCCAAGTGAGGTCTACCTGAATGGCGAAGAGAAAGTTAGCCAATTATTGAAAAATTTGGGGCCTCATCCTGCTTAATAGGCATGAAAAAGTTTGCTAACACTGACGGGATTTCATGTCTTCAAGAGTTCCCATATATAGGCAGATATGTCTATAACTTGGAAAAAGGTGCTACAGATGGTTTGCCCGTTACCAGTAATCCACCATAAGTCTTATCCAAGTGGTCACCAACCCTCTTCCTCGAGAGCTACAGTACCTTCCTACAGGTTTCATCTCCAAACAAAATCTAACACACCTGTTTTAGTTGATCAAGAAATTCTTAAGGGAATGATTAGATGGTCAGGTGGACATGATTATGGTTGGGGCTACAGTCTTCAGGAAGGTAGATCTCCAGGAACAGGGTTGGTGACCTCTGTCTTAGACCATCAAAAATGGTTTAAATCTACTGTGTGTACCTATGCGGTAAGTGTTATTTGTTAGTAGTTTCTCAATTCTGACATTGGAAGGAGTCTCCACTGTCAGTGCTTTGTAACAGTAAGAGGTAAAACTAACTTAAGATTCCTGGCGTGAGAAAATCTTCAGGACGGAGAGCTTTGTGCTTTGAGGTTTCTCAGCAACATGACAAGTTGAAGACAAACAGTGGCATGTGTGTTGAATGTTCAGTATGAGTATATTGTATTGTATTGTATGGTACAAATTCACTGTATCCAGTGTGAAAATACTAAGTGTGATGCTCCTGTGTCACACTTGGAATGGAATTTTCTCCTTTTCTCACTTTTGGGGGTAAACTGAGATTTAAAATTCTTTACTTTGTGGTTGAGATACATGTAAAAGAGAAACGTATTTCAATTCAGGAAAGTCTGTAGTTTCCACAACTTTATAAATAATAATGTCAAAAACATTCAGCACATGAAAGATTTCCCTAGACCACCATTTTGTGATGACTATGTCTGTCCAATCCATGGTCAGGCGAGAAGGGTTACCAAATTCTACTTGCCAATGGAAATAATGACAAAATGCGAGATCACTGATTTACTAAATTACCATGGATCACACATCATATTCATCTTCCCTGTTTGTCTCTCCATCTCGGAAGGATGTGTTTTTTTTGTCTGCCTCACCTCTCTGTGTCTGTAGAGTCAGTATTCTGAGGTGATTCATCTCACTAGTGAGTCATTCTGTGTCTGTTGGTCTGGAGCAACCCAGTTATGTACCATTTACTACCCGATGACATAAAGACATAATGCACTGTGGCTAAAAGCTTCATGTTTCGTTCTTAAATTCGACCAATCTTGATAATATTAGTAGGGATAGTTGCTCAGTGAAAGGAATCAGCTTGAGAGAGAGAGTGTGAGAGAAAGAAAACAGGTTGATTAATCAAACATGGCAGCTCAGACATGTTCCAAGACAGATTTGACACCTCTGGCAATTCATGCATAAAATACAGGTGAACAAGATGGGAAAAAAAGAAAAAAGCTACAGTTTGGACAATATCAATAGCACATAGCTCTAAATCCCAAAATGTCTGAAAGGAAGAGTTCTACCAAAAATGATTCCCTTTCCTGCTTTTTTTTTTTTTTTCAGTGGAACTACAAGGCTAAATTATCTAACACGTAATTAAAGTTGATAGTCTTTAGGTTAACATTGTGCCTGACTAAATCACACTCACGTCAAAGCATGTCATTGTAATCTCAAGTAGAAATGAATGTCTCTTCTGATGCTGCTATCCAGAGAAAGCATTCCTTACAGTAAACATGTGCCAGGCATACAGCAGCCCATTAATCAGAGGCCTATGACCCTTACTTTACTGCCACTTACTTGACTTTAAATTAAAATCCTTTCTGCATCAGTGGCATCTGATCTGTCATCATTCTTCATGAAAGGCACCAGTGAAGGATCAGGCTGAAAAGAGTCAAAGGTCAATGTGCATCAACATTCCTAGACAAATGGGATGTCACACAGGTGGGGGACTGCTGTATTCTAACAGCAGTAATACACTCATACACACACACACACACACACTGGATATAAAAAGTAAACCCACGCCTCTTAAAATGGCAGGTTTTTGTGCATTCCATAAGAATCCAGCAGCTGTTTACCTCCTTTTTGTATATTACATGATGCCA
Organism: Ictalurus furcatus; assembly: GCF_023375685.1. Taxonomy (NCBI): domain Eukaryota; kingdom Metazoa; phylum Chordata; class Actinopteri; order Siluriformes; family Ictaluridae; genus Ictalurus; species Ictalurus furcatus. The sequence continues at coordinate 17,055,744 of NC_071275.1, forward strand.
ATGGAGATACTTAATGCTCAACAGTGAATGGCTGGTTAGAGCAATCTTTTCCAATTCAATATAAAAATTTTTTTTAAATGGTTTGAAGAAGAGAGAAAGGATGAGAGGTTTGCTCTGGTGGTCTAGTAAAGAAAAATGAACTGGGCCTTCACGAGCCAGACTGTAAGGGTCTCGCCGAATTACACTGGAAATGGAGAGTTGTACAGGAGGAAATAGAAATGAGAGAGACCGAGTTATATGGGGAGAGAGAGAGAGAGAAAGAGAGAAGGCAAATGGTGCAGAAAGAAATTCCTCATCCACAAGCAGCAGGTACTGACAGACAAGTTAGTCTGAGTCAAACTCCACTGCATACAATAATATCTAGCAATTACTCATGATGTATTGCATCCATAAAAGTAAACAGCCCAGGGCTTACAGCTGACTGAATTCAAAACTGAATGCCTCCTTGAGTTTGAACCCAGGAACCATTTTATATAATAATAATAATAGAAATAATAATATTAGCAGATGATATCACACACTAACGATCTCACCATAATGATCATTGGACAGTGATTATCAGGACCACCACTGACCAAATATCACTTATAGTGCATTAACGCACAGTTACCATCACATAACCAGAGCCACAGTGGTCGCATGTTGATGGCACCATTTCCTTTGCAATGAGTTCACAGTAAACACGAACACTAACCCTTAATCCCTTAGAGGAACGATGCTGCACTTTATTTACTTTCACAGCACCATCTGGCTGAATGCAGAGAAAGTGCAGAGAAAATACTTGGTATACTGTACCTTCTTTCTTTGTCTACTGGACTGTTTATCTTGCAAGATCTGCTCCTCTGGCCACATACTGATGAGATCCACATCTACTGGACAAACAGAACTTTCTGGAATTTCCATTGGATTTAATTGGGATGTTAGTAGACTATTGTTGAATATTGCTGCTGTGCAATCTTCAGTAGTAGAGAGTGTTTTTTGGTCACAAAATGATAGTTGTCTGATTTTAAATGACGACTTGTCACGACTCTGTACTACTTCTAGCACCACATAGGTCCCTGATTGGTACTCTTAGGATGTTTGTAGGAAAGTTGTTTAATTGGCAGTGAAAATAATTAACAAAAAGTGTGATCATGGGTGACTGTATTGTGACGTATTATACTGCCCAGTGGAAACATTTTTTTTTTTTTTTTTTTTTTTTAACAGGTATTTGCACTGCTAAACAATATATACTTCCTGCCCATGTTATTAAACACATCCATGTTGCTGGTCAATTTGTAGGTGTACAGTTTGAGACTTTTTTTTTCATGCACAATGTGTTAATTATACTGTTGCTCGGGTTCCAATCGGCCCATTTCCATGCAGAATTTCAAATGTTCCCTGCTCTCAAACACACCTGATCCAACTTAAGTGCTTGATAATTAGCTCAGGAGTTGCAACTGGTGTGTTGCCAGCAGGTAAAACTAGGCAGTCGGCCCAGATTAGGATTTTTCCTTAAACTCGGTAGTACTGGGGTGTACCACATAAACTCAAAAAGGTTACTGTACATAGCTTGTCTCCCATCTTCATTCACATGTTAGTCTAGCAAAAGTTGTACCTAGGAATACGTACAATTATCTACTTGCAACTAATTACAAAAATCTTCCAAAATTCCCCAGTCAGTGATCATCTGCTTTACTGTAGTGGTCACATCACATATACACATATTGACAGACGCACAAGGCATAGACAAGGAGGTTTTTTTTTTTTTTAATACACTTTACGTTTACAAATTTTCCAAAAAGTACAAATCGTTAGCTTAAATACCAAGTGTTACTTCATTACATACAAGAATATCCAGCAATTACCCATGATGCATTGCATCCATACAAATAAACAGCTTTTTACAAGTCTTACAAAATGTTAACATACAGCTTTGCTATGGTAATAGATATTATTATACAGTACAGTATATATTCTGCCAAGAGTTACAACTAATTTAGAAACAGGAAGGCATTTAGACACAATTTGAACACAATTCTCAAACTGGCTGATTTTATATTCAAATTTTTTGTTTTTTTTTTCATCATTGCAGCACTCATCTTAACAAGGCCTCGTCATATCATCAAGCCCTTCTACTTCATTTTAAATCAGAGAACTTCTGCCAATAAAAATGTTCAAATGCTACCAGATTTTCTAGGTTTTGTTAAAGTTGTGCACTCGTTCTCTGCTGATTTGTATTGAGGTTGATTCTTGTACAACACCAGTATGGATTCTGAGACAGTCCTGAGTTGCTAAAGAATGTCCTAGTTAATGTCTAGTCCTTTTGACAAACAGGAAACTCTTGGAAATTGCAGCAGGTCTACAGGGAAATGGTAGGGAAAAAGTCAGAATAAACATTCAAAGAAAACAAAATAAAAAGTCCAATTCTTATGTCAGTTCAATTTGTCTCAAGTGGCATATCCTCATGGAAAATGCTAAGCGATATTAAACAACCACGCTTTACCGTCCAGGTTTATTGTCGCTTCCATTCTAGAGCAGTGGTTCTCAAAATGGGGTCAGAGTAATATAGCATAATTTTATTAAAGTTGTCGAAATTGTATTTATTGAGTTCCTATATTGAGTTTTCAGCCTATTTGACTGGTCAATTGAATTCACTGAAATAAATAATGTCGACTTGTTCCTACGGTGAAAAGTTCAGGAATCAAATGCTCAAATAAACAATAAATAGCTATAATATTATTGTATACATTTAAATAATGAGCCTAATATTTTAATAATTCATAAAATAAATGACGGCTTGGATTTTATTGATTTATTTTAAGTGATTCCTGGCTGCAAAAAAAAAACGTTTGAGAACCCATGTTCTTAGAATATTCCTGCAAATAAACATGTTGATTTTAGAGAAGAAAAAAAAATCTTTTGCAACAATGCATCATACATAGCAAAGCCTTGAATAAGTTTTACATCCAGGAATATTAGAAAGCGTACGGAGGATCCCACACGGCATCGTTTTCATCGTGTTCATGTCACCGTTGCTGTTTCAGAGAAGAAATATCTCGATTTGAAATTTTGTTCCTTCTACCTTCCTTACCTTAGTAACAATAAAACTTACGAATTACCCAAAAAAAAAATATAAATAAAAAAACAGAAATTGTTCGTGTCTTTTTGTGCAAACAGACATTATAGAGCTCACCATTTAGCACAGTATACGAAGAATTTCTGGAAAATACCAGTGTACAGCGCAGTAACTACAAAAGCGCTCAGTCAATTAGACGTCGTTCTCTTTATGACCTTTTAAAGTCTGGTGGAAGTTTGGATCGATACGTAAAAATGGTTTGAAAAGCAACAGCGCAGGTTACACCGGTGACTGAGCGCACAGAGGAAACTCTTCATTTCTCACAACCAAAACACAAGCGAACGATTTCACGTAACATAAAATTCGATTTTGTTTAGGCCCTAGTAAAAATACCGACTAAGCAAAAATAAATCAACTTTGTCACTCTGTAATCAACAAAATTAAACACCTTACATTTCAATATAAGTCTCTTATTCATTATATTTATTTTTATTTTGAAATCTGTGTATATTTTACATATTTGACGTATGGATACATGCAGAGAGGTTCTAGTGGACCCAGTCTGACCCAGAATAAAGAGCCAAGGTCATGGCTCAGATTCAAAATGGAAATGGTTCGAACTGCTTGGACATCTGAACGGCAGACGATTCAAAAGTTGGCACGATGCATGACGTTATATTCTACTCAAAAAATAAAGATTGATCGATTTACTCCCTGTTGTTCCTTTGTTCCAGATATAGACCTTGTGGTTTTTATTAGTTTTGCATCTCAGCAGAATTTCACAAAATGTTCGAACAGAATATGATCTCACGTGGCAGCGAAAGTAAGTGGATATAATCACGTGAAACAGAGCATGGTGAGCTTGGAAGGAAAAAAAAGTGGTCCAGTATACAGTAAGGAGATGAGTGCATCACAGAAAATGGTGTATGGAGACAAATCAAATGGGACGCATGAGGTACGACAACAATTTCTTTAATGCCTTTCTTTTTTTCCTATATATAGGTTCAGTGGTGCAATACCAATGTTAGAAATATTACAACAGACCCCCATGTCATGGGCAAAGATTATTTCCTCTGTCTAAATATACGTGGCAGCCTGGGACAACCTTTCACATGATGACGTTCTCATATTTTCTACTATATATAGTTCTGAAATTGAAATATGTTTCTCTTTTGCATTAGGGATGTTACGGACTTATGCTACGATATTATAATCTAGTCCAAATCACCATATCATGGTTTCACAGTATTAATAAACACAAAAAAAGTGATACAAATTAATTGGAATATATATATATATATTTATGTATATATTTTTAAGAATGACTTTCCATAAAGTCTCACTGTCAGTATTTATCATGTTGTAGTTATGAGCTGAAAGAGAGAGTGGCTGGGAGGAAAGGTAGCATGCAGCATGGAGCACTGCATCTTGTATGATATAAAGTTAGATCGGGGATTTTTGGTTTAAAAAAAAAAAATAATTAAATGGCGCAATCATACAATGTGTCTAACTGTGAATGTGAAAGCGTGACATTGTAACAACTAGGGGCGTTAGCTGGACTGTTAATCATCCAGGGCTGAGCCCAGATTCTTCTCCATCAACATTTTTACCGTTTCCATGCTTTTTTTTCTTGCATGTAAAGGCTAACTGCTTTAAAAAATGTGAAAATTGGACAAAAGGTTTATCAATTTCTCATAAAACTTGCCTCGGGTGGACAGTATGCACTGCTTGTCGGACTTCCAGACGGGTAAATTATAGAACCTTCTGGCTATCTAACACGAGACTAGGCTAGTTTGGTGTCGCTAGCCAAGGAGAGCGACAACTAAGCTAACACTGTATGGGTTTAGCTTCTACAGTGCCATGTAAAGTACATTATCTGTTCCTACGCTCTGCTCATATCATGTTCACGTAAACTGGAACTCGTATAGACATTTACACACCTTGATTTCCTGCTCAGCTTCAGAGGATGTTAGTGTTTCAGTTTCAATCCTTCTACTGGTAAATATATATATAGGCATATATCCATTTTCCCCCTCACACTAACTGACTGTGTGAGCTAGCACTAGCATTTGGCAGAGTTGTCAGCCAATAAGACACGAGTATTTCCACGTATTTTCCTGTAAACCCTGTCTGATTGGTCTCGCCTCCGTTCACTGAAGATAAAATACAAGACTCTGTTCAATGGAGATACAAAATTACAACAATGCTGTCTTCTTTTATCGACGTTATGTTCAGTGAGTAAAGATATAGCAGAGTCTGGTTACCATAAAAAATGTAAAAAGAGAAAATTACGTTTTATGATCGCATGCTGACTGTGGCGCAGGAGCATCAGACATTTTAACAGCTGATTACAAACCGAACGGATTAGGATTATGACGTGAACTATCCAACAACTTGATCAAAGCGTGACCTTCACTGTGGGAGGAAATGGCACTTATCTGTAGGTAAACTGAATGTTTTATATGATATTATATTTATGGCATTTTTGGCAGACGCCCTTATCCAGAGCGACTTACATTTATCTCATTTATACAACTGAGGAGTTGAGGGTTAAGGACCTTGCCCAAGGGACCAACAGTGGTAGCTTCTCAGTGCTGGGGCTTGAACGCCTGACCTTCTCATCAGTAACCCAGAGCCTTTAACCACTGAGCCACCACTGTTTTTTGTTCTCACTTTTTACCCAACCCGATCTTTGCAGGATGATAACTTAGTGAAATTCATTTTTAGTTTCGGCCATAGCGACAGGTTTTCCCAGGCCACCACACTAATATATTATATTTATCTGTTAAATGATGAATCCTCTACCATTTACTTAAAACCCCAAATCCTTAACACACCATCATCCCCTGAGTAAAACCTTCAGTAAAAGAAACAGTTTTATATAAAAACGTTTACATGAATGGTAATAGACATTAGATGTATAATAGCGTGCCCCACACACACAAACACACACATACACAGGGAACAGCTGCAGTGTTTGCCCTAAATAGTACGGTATATACGATTAAAGCATCCTGCACCCGGACAGATCAGAACAACGAATAGATGACAATGAAGCATTAATAACCCAAACAACTGCAACCACGAAGGCACTGAAGACTGTGTCTGATGTGTGGAAAAAGAAATGTTCTATGAAACAATGACGCAGACTTGGTGTGTTGCAGCCCAATAATATACGACGTTATTGATTACAGTCAAATATGGACAAAATGTATACAAGTAACAATGATTTGTACAGAATAATAATCAGACAGTGTGTGTGTGTGTGTGTGTGTGTGTGTGTGTGTGTGTGTGTGTGTGTGGCAGTACCAGAATAACATTTCCATGTGTGTTCATTACCTAATTACCTAGTGGGAATTTTAGCTTCACCTTTGGTTCATAAAGCCACAAGAATTTTTTTAATATATATTTGTGGAGACCAAATGTCCCCAAAAGGATAGAAATGTCGGACCATTTTGATTTTGTGGGGACATCTGGCTGGTTTTTAAAGAAAAAGAACTAAAAGCATGTAAAGGTTACCTTTTAGTTACTGACGCTGAGGTTCAGGTTAGATTTCGGTGCAGCACAGCATTAATTAGCTGCATTAATAATTACGTCAATGGACGTTAATCACAATGATTAGGAGAAAGTGTTTGTGTGTGTGTGTGTGTGTGTGTGTGTGTGTATGTATATACGTATGTGCTGACTGCACATGAAACTGTGTTTAGTGTGCAGGCTGAAAAGATCTGAGGCAAAATATATTTGGACCCATTTTACAACTAAAAACACACCTAAAGCCATTTTTTCCAAGACAGAAAGATGAATGTAGTTTTGTAAAACAGAAGATAAAACACTGTCCAATCTCAGTCCATTACCCATAATGCAGCTGCGGCATGCGGCTCTCTTTCTCTCTCTCTCCTTCCTTTGGCAGAGCTCACCTCTCTGTAAACAGAATCCCTTTGTTGGCATAGCGACCCCCTTTCCCACCTGGATTTCTTTACACTGCGGCGCCACCTAGTGGCCAAGCGCTGGAGTTACTCAGTATTCCTGGCCAGACTGGGGGTGTGCCAGGACTCCAGTAGAAACACGGGACAGTCAAGTCATTGGTTGCAGCAGGATGATTGACGGGCTCAGACCCGACTGGTCGGGTGGACGCGGAAGGCGCAGTTCGGGATGCCGTCATGCCCCGCCCCCTCGCAAGCGTCTTCAGAGCAGCCGTTATTGCCCGTCTGAGAGGCTACAAGGACGTAGACAGAGAAAGTACACCCCATAACTACTTTGACATTTTCACTTTGGTTAACGGTTTGCCTTACACACATTACCCACAATGCAGTGCGACTACCTCCTGACAGTGGTGCAACCCTTGCTTCATCTGTACCTAAAGACAACGATGCAGCAGCACTTTAGTTCTTTTTAGTCTTTAATCTGTCCAGCTCTCAGGAAACAGATCAGCTTCCAAGGCTCCCAATTATATGCAGCTTCGTATAGCTTCATTGCATTCTGGAACTTTGAGTCCAGCGTTTGCACCAATGTCTTCACTACTACTACCAAGTATGTTGGATTTCTCAGTAATATGACTGCTGGAAAACGGTGAGTGAGAAAAGAAGCTCTTGCTCTTTAGTGTTTAGCACTAACAGTGAAACCTGACCATTCAAACCTCATCTAGTTCTTCAGTAGTGTCATGCAGACTTGCCAACATCATTTAGAAAGAAGTATGCTGTTATACACTGCATAGCAAAAAAAAAAGTGTGAAGGTGGAATGATTTTCATATTCAATTTTAAAATATGAGCCACCCATACATACTGTTTTTCAGAGATTCCCATGTGTCGTACCATGTTTCTATACAAAAGTATAGAAATATTTGGGAATAGAGTTTGAGCATGATTACTTGTGAGCTACATTAACTAACAACTAACTAACTAGTTAATCGTGCCAGTGTAAAACTAAAGAAGCAGACAGACATCATCTTGGCAGACTGACTATATTTGGGTAAGTAAATGTGATTTTTTTTGGGAGTCTGACCGCTTTGCTCGTCCTCTTCCTCTTCAGTTCCCTCGGGCAGCAGGAGGTGCTCGCTGCAGGGGCTGTGGGGTGACACCTGGCTCTGTCCCTCTTGACTGGTGCCCAGCTGGAGGCGACGCATGTGCCGGACCACCGCTGTGGCATTAAACGCTTGCTGAGAGAGACAGACGAGAGTGAGAGAGAGAGAGAGCTTGAAAATATAAGCCTGTGCGCATAGGGGGAAATCTTCAACTCAGTCGTGCTTGTCTTCTTAATCTGACAGGATTACATTAAAACATGCTTCATATGATTCTTTGGTTACGTTAAAAATCTAGCTCTGTTTTGGACAGATCGTGTCATTTAGCTTTCCCACGTACGGTATGTAAGAAAAAAAAAGCAGTATCCTGGATGATCAGCAGCACTGACCTTCCACTTGCTCTTGGCGAAGTTCTTCTTGATCTGAGCGCTCACAGACTCGTGGATGTTCTTGTCCAGTGCCGTATCACCGGCGATCCTGGAAAAACAAAAACAAAACAAAACAAAAATGACATAATCCTTTCAGTTCTCTCCAGTGGAATCCAAGTTAGTCATCTGGCTGTATTTCTGCCAAGGAAAGCAAAGGCTTTAAAGCCACTTGGACGGAGAGAAAACAAGAACTGGATCGAGCCGGATTAGCAATGCGTTCTGTTGTGAGAAAACATTCAACTCGTATTCAGCAGAAGAATTATTTTGTCAAGAGATACAAGTGTAATGTATAGCGTTTTGCTCTGAAAGTCAATGAAACTAAAAAAAAAAAAGGGAACGTTTCTTGTTCAAAGGAGGGTTAGGGTCAAAATGCCAAAATTATTCTTTTTGCTTAAAGAGGCAGGTTGTTATTTTTAAAGGTGCATCTAGGATCTAGATCACTCAATTTCACAGACACAGATTTTTCAATACTGCCCTGCAATTGATCTAGATATTATTTGTCCATTTAAGGCTTCTGTTGAAATTTCTTCTGGCCTGGAAATTAGCTCCACCCCTAGCCAGAACGGAGCTTCTCAGCTCTGCCTATTTGAACATGTACATCTAAACAACGGTTACGGTTTGCATCAGCAGCAGTGGGCACTAAAAAGGCACTAAAAATGAAAAACTGCTTCTTTAATAATGTAATATTTAATCCCGACTCTTTATTTGTGACATTTTCTGCTCTTTAGTCGCATTTAGTGCTGGGTTTAAATGCGAACTATGAACACGGTTGGGTTCAAATAGTATTGATGAAATAAATACATGAATAATGGTTAAGCTCCAATATGAAGTATCAACAGTTCTACTTAAATACATGCATTTCATACCACGGATGCTGCAGTGCTTGTTCACACGTGTAGCGCAGGTTGGGGTCTCTCTCCATCAGATGTACGATGAAGTCCTTAGCTGAGAATAAAAATCACAATTACAGCTCAGTCCTTGAAGTTAGCATCTGACACTTTTCCGTAAGGTCATCTAATAACACAGAACAGGCTCAGGATGAAGAAAAAAAAACAACAAAAAAAAAGCTGGCCTGGTTTCAACATCCGACAAAATTTGATTAGATGTTCTCCCAAAGCCTGATGTTGTAATAAAATTGAAAGTTCAAGAGTGTGTTATTGTTATTATTATTATTATTATTATTATTATTATTATTATTAACGAGCAGTTTGGCAGGTGTTCAGAGGGACAGAGAAAAGTCTGGCCAGATGTAATACAGGCCTGATGTAAAGCAGAGGAATTGTGAGAAGATGGAAAACCTGCTACCTGAATCGGAGATGTCGTCCCAGTACGGCGAGTCAAACTCGTAGTCAGCCTTCAGGATCTGCTCAAACAGCTTGGCATCGTTCTCGTCGTAAAATGGTGGATAGCCACACAAACTGAGAGCGAGACAGAGCGAGAAAGACGTGAGGATTTAAGATGCTGGATCTTACCGAATTGCACCAGGGACTGAGAGACAGCATGTAATGCATTTTTCAAAAATGAAAAGGCAGAAAATGCATGATGTATATTTTGATGTTCCTGTATCATTTGCATTATGACTGATTTTGGACGTTCCACAACATTAAATTGAATTATAAACAGTATGACATGTCATTTTTTTCAACGTTAGTGTTGGCGAACTGCTGTGGTATAAGAGAAATAAAACACTTCAGGATGTACTATTGTTCAAAATATAATCAACTTCAGGATGGTAACAGTAACTCCGCTTGGCGTCGAGCCACACGTACACTATAGTATACACCGATCAGCCATAACATTAAAACCACCTGCCTAATATTGTGTAAGTCCCCCTTATGACACCAAAACAGCTCTGAGCCATCGAGGCATGGACTCCACAAGACCTCTGAAGGTGTGCTGTGGTATCTGGCACCAAGACGTTAGCGGCAGATCCTGTAAGTCCTGTAATTCGTGACATGGGGCCTCCACGGATCGGACTTGTTTGTCCAGTACATCCCACAGATGCTTGATCGGATTGAGATCTGGGGAATTTATAGGCCAAGTCAACACCATATACTCTTTGTCATGTTCCTCACACCATTCCTGAACATTTTTTGCAGTGTAGCAGGGCGCACTATCCTGCTGCAAGAGGCCACTGCCATTAGGGAGTACCGTTGCCATGAAGGGGTGTTTCAACGCCAATGTTTATGTAGGTGGTTCATGTCAAAGTAACATCCACACGAATGCCGGGATCTCAGGTTTCCCAGCAGAACATCGCCCAGAGTATCACAGAGTATCACACCGCCCAATATATATATAATCCCACTCCTTGACAGGTGCTATTGTAATAAGATAATCAAAGTTATTCACTTCACCTGTCAGAGGTTTTAATGTTATCTCTGATCGGTGTAATGTACAGCTATTATTACTTTACAGTACTATCCAGACCCAGCTAATCGGTTGTATACCTATAATACTTACAGTATGTACGCGATGACACCGATGGACCAGCAGTCCACTGCTTTACTGTACGGCTTCTGGGCCAAAACCTCCGGAGCTGCCAAACAACAGAACAACTTATTAACACTTCACACATGTACGAGCTCATCTTGCCGTTTCTGTTTCTATAGTAACAACTCACACAGGGACTTGTATGGTGGACACTCCTCATAATCGAACAGTAATAATACAGACTACAAAAAAGGCTTTAAAAACTTTCATATATGCTAGTGCGCATCTTACCTACGTATCCAGGAGTGCCACAGGCCGTGCTCATCACGCTACCCGAGCCCTCGATCTTTGACAAGCCAAAATCACTGATCATGATCTTCGAGTCCTCGTCCATGCTGTAATATAGCAGGTTCTCTGGCTGAACAACAACAACAAAAAAAAACCCACACACACACCATAATGAGGCATGCAAATACACAGTCACCCTCTCTCTCTCTCTCTCTCTCTCTCTCTCTCTCTCATTGATCTGGATCATGTTCAGGGAGAGGCTTAATTAGTTCAGCCATGCACAAGAATTAATCTGTACGTCCTTCACGTCACCGCATGTAAACAAATGAGATTGTTAAGCCCATAGACTAACAAGACTAATAACTGTGACCTCAGAAACCAGAGAGGAAAATAAACGCCATGTTAATTAGTTACGGGACACAGATTCTTCTCAGATTACAGCAGCAAAGGAAAGGGATGGCAAAATAAAATAGGAAAGTTAGAACAGCAGGGAGAAAAACACTTCATTTCATTTTATGCTTTGAGAACTGTTTGCTTATTTTGATTCTCTCTCTCTCTCTCTCTCTCTCACACACTTCCTTCCGGTCCCACCTTCAGGTCTCGGTGCACTATGCCCATGTCGTGCAGATACTTCACGGCATCCAGGATCTGCTGGATGAGCTTGCTGGCGTCTTTCTCGGTGTAAAAACCTTTTTCTACAATCCTGTCAAAGAGCTCGCCGCCAGACACCCTGCAAAGAGAGAAATATGCTGTGGAAGCTGCGCACACACACACACTTACACTTCAGACAGACTGCATCACAGCATGGACCCTTGTGACCAGCTGGTGGTGTTCCAGCCCTCCTTCACCAGCAGGAGACGCTCTTAAGCTCGTTTTTTTTTTCTTCTTCTCCCACCTCCTACTCTCCACTCACGCAGGTTAAAGTCAACTCAAGTGTGAATCAGAGAAAGATTTTACTTCGCTGTAAATCGAGCGTCATTATGTGTGCAATCTGTTTCCCCCATTTCAATCTGCTCTAGTGAAGTTACTGCGAAATAGAAACACAACCAACTGACAGCGAGAGACGTAAGGGGACACACACACACACACACACGGTTGATCTCTAGCTGAGATGAAAGACCTGGCAGACTCAGCACTTTCCAGCTCGTATGTTAATCCCTCCTCTACTGTGCCACTGAACTCCATCCATCTCTCCGCACCCCTCTCCGTTCCTCTCCATCATGACCACCTTCGCCATCCTTCCACTGATCACTTTCTTTCTCCATCCATCCCTCTATCTTATCTCCACCCCTGTCTCCATCTCAACTGCTCTCTCTCTCCATCCCTCCCTCTATCCCTTCTTAATCCATCTCTTCATCCGCCTCTCCAGCCCCCTAGCCAAATCTCGACTGCTCTGTCCACCCTTCCAATGATCACTTTCTCCATCTCTTGACCATTCTCTCCATTTTCCTACTGATCGCTTTCTCCATCCCTGCATCGCTCTCTCTATCTCTCCATCCATTCCTTTCTCCAAAACTTTATCCCGCCATTTAATCACCTCCCGTTCTCGAACTCGTTCTCTTTTTTCTCCATCCATCCATTCCTCTCCTATTTATTTTCCCCTTCCTTTCCCTATTCATCTTTTTTACTATCCATCTCTTTATCTCTCTCTTTCTCCACCCATCTCCATATATCACATTCTACCTCAATCATCTTCTCAAACCCTCTGTTCATTGCTTTCTCCACCCATCTTCCCCACCAACTCCTTTTCACAATCTCATCCTCCGTCATTTCTTCATCAGTTCTTCTATCCACCTTTCCCTTTATCATCTCTTACTTTCATCATCCCTTTCGTTATCCATCACTATCTCCCCCATATCTGTTTTCCTTCCTTTGCTGCATCAACCCCTCCCTCCAAGTCTCCTCGCTCCTTTAATCCATGCCACCCTCCCTCTATTCTCTATCCCTCTTTTTAGCTATCCATCTTTGCCTTCTTTCCTCCAGCCACCCTCCCTTTTCACTGACCTCCTTTTCCCAGTTGTTCTAATTATCATCATCCCTGCTCTCTACTGTCATCAAAACCTTTACACACACTGTCCATGTGCAGGTTACTTCTCTCTTTCGCTTCACTCATTTCTCTCCCCCGTTCCTTTTCGTGACATTTCAGCTGACGGGTGGGAGGACACAGGTGTGGGCACATGCTCCCAGGGCTGCTCAGTGGGCGGGTTGTGTGTGTGTGTGTGTGTGTGTGTGTGTGTGTTTTCTCTTGCGTGTGTACTTCAGTGTGTTTGTCAGCCTTTACCTTGATTTCTCAGTAGACGAGACAATAGAGAGTCCACAAGGCACGTCTGTAATTAAAGGGCCTTGACATCACACGTAGGAGAGAGAGCATGGCAAGAAGTGATAGATGCGCATACACCATCATCATCATCTATTAAACAATATTATGTTGCGCATAGCAACCACCAATTAGGACGTAATAGCTGTCTTTGTACTCAATGTACAGCAAATTAGAAAAAAAAAAATCTCCCTACAAGGCATTCATTCATATTTTTCAGCTTTTTCCTGCTCACAGTGGATCCGGAGCCTATCCTGGGAATACTGGGCAATCTGAATAAACAACACACCGTCTACACTATATTACACTAGGTATGCAACTAATATACAAAATCAATACAATTCTGTAATAAACATACTTTATAATAAATGTTGTTATTGATTTGTTGGTCTGTGTTATGAAGCATACTCTGGTCTATTCCAAAAAGAGTCAACTCCCTGAGTCAACCCTAAAGCTTTGGAGTCGATTACACGTACGGAAAATGATTCATCTCGCACAATCATGGCAAACAAAAAATGTATTTAGCATCCGAATGTTTCAGTTAGTGAGACAGCTAGTGGATAATCACCACTGATCCACTTATTTATTATTAATCCATAAATATTTCTGAAATTTCAATAAAATTATTCTGCTACACTTAAATGGGTTAATCAATAAAACAATAAAAAGGGGGGGGGGGTGTAGTATTAATCGTTAGTATCAAAAATAAACATTTGCAGGAACATTCACACAATTTACAGGACAGATCGAACCCCAGACCCTGGAGCTGGGACGCAGCAATGCCTTCATATAAAATCCATATATAATCGATATTATTCTTTGCAGCAGATTATCTTTATCTTTAGCACACGTTTGGATTTTGTTTCTCTTGGTCGACTTCTCTCTTGGCCGCAGCTTTGACTTTTATCTGGATGAAAAAGATGCAGGAAATAAAAAACAGTGCTGGATCAAAAGAGGGCTGGAAAACTGAAAAAGCTCAAGCTCGAAAGGAAGATTCATATCCAGCGAACCTATTTGCTAGAGAGATCCCAGCTGGAACGAGGCGAACGATGACACATGGTCTTGCGATGTGTTTTCTTTCGAGATGAAAGTGCTGACTTGGAGTCGTTCTCGCTAATGTATAGCTATGAACTAGCAAGCTGCTTAGACAGAGACACAATCCAGAATCAGACAGCCATCGCCTTCCTTAATGGTGCTGAGCTACGTGAAGCATATTACAAGGAAGTCTGGATTGTAGACAGGAAGAGTGTGGCTTACAATCGAGCCATGATCAAGAGTATTAGGTCACGGGTTCCTGATCCGGTAATGGTGTTCTGCAAGCGTCAGCTGCCGGCTAAATATCAAAGCTATTCATGCTCATGTGTTCATTACGCCTCTTTCATTAGTGCTGCCTAAGCAATATATTAGGCTATGTAGTAATTATTACAAATTATTGTTTGATAAATTGAACATCGGCCTTGTCTATATTAAAACCCAACCAACCAAGATTAAAAATAAATAAATAAAAGTCAGCTTCCATCAGGCTCTCTATTAAAGATGCTGTTTACATGCCATAAAGATGCTTTATCAGGTTAGTTGTATTATGTATGACATGTTCCTTAGTGTGACAGCGTATACTAGGCTTAGGTCACACAGTATCATGTTGTACCAGAGAATTTTTACTCACAGAGTCTGAGTAAATAAGTAAGTTATCGGAGGGATACCTGATGCTAGTATCTGTATGGTAATAACATATAAGCTTTTACTATTTTAATGATTAGTGTTGCTTATTATCTCCAGAAGAAAAAAAATGAATTGGATCGTTCGGATGAAAGATTTCTGTTGTTACTAATTTACTTTGCTTAACTGAAGCTAAACTGTTTATAATGTCTATTGAAGCTTGACAAATAAAGCTTCATAAAGGCCAAAAAACAAACACAAATAGCACCCAACTGAAACAAACCAACCAACCAACGATAACAAATCAAACAAACGAACAAATAGACACAACAAACCTACCAAGCAGATAAAAAAAAAAAACAACCAAAAAAAAAAGCCAAAACACAAACCACCAGAAAACACGAGCCACCCAAACAAACACAAAACAAACCCCTCAAAAAAATAGTGAAACAAAACAACCAAACCAAATAAACCAAACAAACCAAACAAAAATCCCCCAGACATTTGCTGTTGATTTTTTTCATAAAAAAAAAAAAACCGAGAACCAGAATTTGCACTTTAAGCAGAGTATTATACATTTTATAACCAAAAAGCATGTATCTAAAGCTTGGGTATTGTATTGTTGATCATGCACTAGTCCATTTCACTGTGGAAACTCTCTACCACATTTTCAGCAACAACAAACACTCATACACACACACACACACACACACACACACACACACACACCATTCTGTCTTCTGTGAAAAATGCAGTCAAGATTCAAAACATAAAAGTCATCTGAAATAGTGGGCTAAAAGAGGAAACTGAACTAGATCATGAGTGTCTTCCTTTATAAGTCAGGCATGCGCTCACTCTCTGTTCAGCCTAAACAGAGATTTCACTTACAGCTGCATGATGAGGTAGAGGTGCGATTTGTTCTCATAGATGTCCTCCAGAGAAACAATGTTGGCGTGTTTAATCCTGTAGGAAGAAATGAGAAAGAAGGACAGAGATAAATAACCTTAATATACACACCATACGTTGAAATATTCAAGAAGTCGGTATGCAGAAACAATGGTTTTGTACGGTTAGTTGATGTAGTAAGCTCGGAGCTGACCTAGAAACTGTATTCCTGCATGGCTGTCTTTTATGACTATAAGTAGTCGTCCTTATAGTGTGTCAAATTTGAGAGATGCAGACTACAGTTCAGTGTAATATAAACCTGATCCACTTAATTATTAGCTTGACTGTTAGCTGATGAGACCCATAAGCGTTACAGAAGCAGGGTAAAACACCAAGTGAGTAATGTAATGCCTGTTCGCAGTGTAAAAACTCTTCATGACACTATGTAAATAATGTTCCGCAAATAAACCAGTTCCTGTTCCTGTTTATTCATGTTTTCAAAGACGAACTAATCCAGGACAAGCACATAAGCTAGCTAAGTGTAGTTCGAATGTGACTTTTTTTTGTCATTTACGTGCTTCACTACAATGGACTGAGGTTAAAGTGTAAATTGGCATTTTTACCTTGTAAATACAGGGTATTTACATTAGTACTGGTGGATCCGTATGAAAATCACACACAGCCCACAACATTTTAAGAGACCAAAGGGTATTTAGTCATAGCTCCATTGGGTTTTTTTTTTTTTGGTCACCTGTGAATCAATGATTCATTTGTTTAGAGTCAACAGATGATTCATCCAATGTAGATGCAAATACTCCCAAGCTGAAGATGACATAACGCTGAAACAGTAGCACGGTCGAAATGAGACAATACCCGTGAGGTTCGAGAACTCGCACGAGTCTTGTCCTAGTTCTGACTGAAAAGAGTGATTGACTGTATACAGCTAAGACAGCTCCAGAGATTTTATCACTGGATATCTAATCCAACACAAGAAATAAACATTAAAAATTAGGGCAAAAACTCTTAATAATGGGTGTGTTGAACCAAAATGTCTAAAGGTCAAATCAGCTGTCACTAAGAGCGAATTATGAAGAATTGTAGGCTCCAGTGGATAGTGCAATAGTTTTCCATTCTTCATTTTCCATACCACTTATCCAACACAGGCTCACGGTGGAGCCTATCCCAAGGAACAACGCAGGGGACACCCTTAACAGGGTGCCAACCCATCTCAGGGCACAATCGCACACATATTCACACATTACGGAAAATTTGGAAATGCCTAACAGCCTACAATGCATGTCTTTGGACTGGGGAGGAAGCCGGAGTACCCGGAGGAAACCCCTGAAGCATGGGAAGCGGTGTAATAGTTATATATCTGAAATATTTAATGATTCTTTAACAGGTTTCGCCTGTTGACATTCATATTCAGTCATCTGTAAAAAGAAATGAATAAATAAATAAATAAATAAATAAATAAATAAAGGCAACCTGACCTTTAATCTTTGATTAGGAACTTCTCAGTAAAAGTTCCTCACACTTTTATGAATAGGTCTTAAGGACTCTAAAACTTTCCAGAGAACTCTTAGTGGTAAGATAAGACTCTTTGTGAATATGGCTCCGGATACAGTATGCGATTATCATGCAAGTAGAAAAACAACGAGAGAAGAATATAATTAATAACGAATAATAACTAAAAAACTAATATCTGGTTACTGTGATGGATTGGCGCCCCATCCAATGCATAATAATTTAATTTTCACTCCTATTATTCAGTCTAGGCATTTGGATTATTTAGCATCCTTTGTAAGGTGCTATCTTGCTTGAAGCATTGCTATTTACAAGTGTTTTTATTAATGACCTAGTGTGACATCACTGTCCACCTCTTCATTCCTTTCTCCCCCTCTACAGCTCCAGTCCATAATCATTCTCTTTTTTACTCTCTCTTTATCTGCTGGGTTAAAAGTGTGAGACAGACAGAGAGCTATGTGTGGGTTCTCACTGGGTTGCCTTGTGGATTCCCACACACGCCTGAGGCACATAACATGACCGACACATGCAGGTGACTCACCAGCCCACTTAGCCTTTCATTCCTTTCTCTCTCTCTCTCTCACAATACACTCTCTAACTTTTCCTCCCCCCTAGGCACCGGTCACGTCCTGTACATGCTGTCAATTCCCTCTGTCTTTCTCTCTCGCTTGCTCGTTGACTCTCCACCCCCTCTGTGCGTGGGGTCCGGGTCAACTCCACAGGTGGTGGGTGGTTTCAGGCATGGCACTAAGGAACTAAAACAATATTCCCTTATAACACATGCAGAGGCTTCTCATCTGAGGTGACAAAAAAGAAAGAAAGACAGACTTGACAGATAAAAAAAAAGAGGGACAGGTTGAAAGGCAGATAGACTGTCTGAGGGGGGAAAAAAGAAAGAAAGGCAGACAGACAAAGAAAAAAAAAGAAGAAAAGTAGACAAACAGAAGCAAGACAAAAAGATAAATGGTAAGACTGACAGAGAAAAAAGAAAGGCAGAGGAAAAAAAGAAAAAAGGACGGACATAGATGGAGGCATATCAGAAAGAAAGAAAGCTGGATAATGGATAATGAGTTCTTAACTAAATAAAATGCTTATCACACTTATTCAAATTCTGTGTTCATTTACTTTTCTCTCCCAAACCTTCAAATAAAATGTACGGTGTTAGCGTTAAAGTACATTTAGGACTACAGATAATGTTCTCTGGAAAAACTGCATGCCAGAACAACACAAACCTGTTCTCCTCTCACGAACCAAACCGACAAATGTGCAGTTAATATTCAGTTTGTTTGGCCGGGAAATAAAACCACACATTATCAAGCCGAATCAGAATTCTGTGGTAATGATGATTCATATCATCGGGCACGGTTCCTCGGAAAGCGCAAGGTGTACACCGACGATCTGAACACGCGACGTAAATGAAAGTGAAGAGAAAATAATGTATATAATACATGACACAAAAGCTCAAATGAAATGCTAAACTTGAATAAGACGACGAGTTGGAGCGATGCATGGTGTAGCGCTAATCTCGTCTTTGCTTCACTGATTTATTTGACAGATTAATGTTATTAGAAATGTCAAAGATTTTTTGGGACTAAGTGCGCTAATATTTAGAAATATTACAAAGAGTCGCATTCAGACAAGCCACGTGAATGAATAGGATACGTGTTGTTTTAGTCTTTTCGCTATCCTAACACTCTGCATTAGTGTAGTTCCCTGTCTGCGTACCTACACCGAACAAAGGAGCGTTGCGTCTCAAATCGCATACTTATGTATTATTCTAAACTGTTACTTTGAAGTACTAACACAACTGGGTTTCTGAGTACAGTTTACAAGTAAAAAAAACAACATAAAAACTCTCATGTCGGCTTCAAGCCTACCGAAAAAGGTCTGTTTTGCGTACCAGTCTTCTGGATTTTCTAGCTTAGTGGATATTTTTGAACGTGAGGTCAGAGTTTTCGATTTGAGACACAGCCCATGACAATAATGAAGACGGTGACGGAAAGTTTTAAGAGAGACAGAGGTCGTCAGCGTGTTTTACGGAAGACTTACAGACGTGCTTTGAAGTCTCTATTAATAAATACCTTCTGAAACTGGATTACTAGGTCACGGACTGAGTACACCATCAATCTTAAAAAAAAAACCCTCTTTTTAAGGGGAGGTAATATAGTAAGAAAAGTACACAGACAACACTTTTTTTAAATGAAAGTGCTAATTTAAGCCTTCAGACGTCGTTTGAAGTCAGCGAGTGACTCAGCTGTTCGGACATCTAGGGGCAGTTCATTCCACCGCCTACGTGTCACACCTACAGTACGTGTGTTACTAACATACTAAAGGGTTCAAATATTACAGTAGTCCTGGATTATAAATGTAGGGTGGTGAAGGCTTGGGGTCACAGAGAACTCATAATGACAAGTTGGGGTTGTTTGGGTTTTGGGGAAATAAAATAGAAGCGTAAAACAGCATTATTGTGATTTTAGACCAATAAAACCTACTTATATTCTAAACTGCAATCAGTGCTGTGGAATGATTTCTTCTTAAGGATGTCCTTACATCCTTCAGAGCTGAGTTTCTTTTTAAAGATACATGAGTGCAGTCAAGTGCTCGAAAAATGTATTCCCCCCTCATTTTCCTCTGCAATTAGGTCACCTGGCAATTTCCAGCCAACACCCAGCTCTTCACTATCATACAACAGCTTCCTCTGAGACACATGATGCCAGCCTACTGTATCTTTTCGCAATGCTGCTCATGCTGTGTCACATGGCAGCTCAGAGGAAAGCTCTTTCCACCCTCTTCCACATACGAGAGCTCACAGATGCCCACTGGATAGCGTTGCTATGATTGATAGGGGAGCGAGAGTATGCTATCCCTCCCATGGCCAATTTAGCTCGCAGTCATGGATGGCTGTGGCATTGTCGGGATTCGAACTCTCTCGACGATATGGTTAAGCACGTTGTGCTGGAAACTAGCAAGAGATTGAGAGTTCTAACGCCTGTTTTCTAAACTGAACTGACTGTCCTTGAGTGTCTCAATGGTAATATTCTTAAATTCATAAAAAAAAAAAAAAAAAAAATTCTGAATTATGTTCTCCAAAAGAATACTGGATCTCTTTATTTCGCCCCCACAAGCGCACGCACATAAGTGTGTATATCAGATGTGCCTGTGAATCACTCCGAGGTTCCAACGGAAGCATCACCTCAAGAGATGCTGCAATCTGGAGAGTCGACGCTATAAACACGAGAGACTAAGGAAATAAAAAATCAAAATAAAGCAATAAAGACTGTGAATTAAGCGAATGCTCCACTAAGCATGTCCTTGTATATTTGTGCAGAAGGAACAGGGGTGTTCCTCTATCACACATTCGTTCACATCCCTCTCTGATCTCCAGGTCAATGTGGCAGCCGTAACCCAGGCAACGCGTGCATACACGTCCTAAAAATAGCTTTAGCGCCTTCAGAGCCGGTAGTTTTCCGGAGCGCCTGGTGAATCCGATGGTGCAAATGGGAAATCCTTTAACTACGGTGACATCAGTGAGTGTGGGCGTGTGCATGTGCATATGAGAGAAATCTTTTCTCAAATTTACCTACCACTGGTACTTTCTCAACATATATTTTATATGTGCTGAATCATAATATATATATATATATATATATATATATATATATATATATATATATATATATATATATGTGCTGAATCATAATATATATATATATATATATATATATATATATATATATATATATATATATATATATATATATATATATACACGTGTTCATGTGTTATCATTGTCCTCAGCTGTTCTGAGTTTTCCCGTTGATTATGTTTGGTATTTAAACCCCTCATGTGTCATTGTTCAGACGCTGTTCTCACCGTACCATGACTTTGTCCTGTGTTCTCGGTTCCGGGTTTTGACCTTGTTTCTAGCTTCTCTTGTTGTGCTTTGCCTGATCTTTGCCTGTCTTTGTTTATGCCTTTTGCCTTGCCCTTTGGATTACCTGCTCTTAATAAAACACTAAACTGCACTTGCATCCTCCCCACGACTCAATTTGTGACAGTAGTTAACTGGTGCATAATTGTAGCTACTAAACGATTAAAAAATATAACTAGTTTTTTTTATTAATGAACTTTGTCATGTATCTTTTTTTTTTTGGCATTTTCAAATTTCATATAAAGTCGTTATCAATGTTTGTTTTGGCTTGTGGTGGTGTTCTGCAGAGGATCCGGTAACTGAGCCAGATGTTCCAGGGTTCAGCTGGTTGGACCGAAAGCAAATTTAGTCATGCATCACAATATTGGCAGACATGATCTCTTTTTGACAGCGGCTTTCCTCCCTGACCTCCCACGGTGCAATGCAACTAACTGAACTGTAAGTGTACTGTAAATAACGAACAGTCATTTCAGTGGTTGAATATTGGCATCTGTAACAGCATAAATAGGTTTTTTTTGTTTAATCTAAATCCATCCATCCATTCATTTTCTATACCGCTTATCCTTACTGGGTCACGGGGAACCTGGAGCCTATCCCAGTGGGCATGGGGCACAAGGCAGCGGACATCCTGGACAGGCTGCTAATTCATTGCAGGGCACAATCACACACACACACACATTCACACTACCATTCATACACTATGGATACGTTTGGACATGACAAATCAGTCTACAATACACTTCTTTGGACTGGGGGAGGAAACCGGAGTGCCCGGAGGAAGCACTCGAAGCACGGGGAGAACATGTACACACAGGGCCGCGGTGGGACTCGAACCCTCAACCCTGGAGGTGTGAGCCACCGTGCCTCCTGTTTAATCTACATAATAATTTTAAATAATCAAATACACAGCAAGCACAGAGACATAACATGTGAGGACATGAGAAAGGGTGCGAGTGTGAGACTGCAGGCAAATGCAAGTGTGAGTGCGAGTGTGAGTTTGTATGCGTAAATGTGTTTGGGGTCCATGTGTGTGTGGGATGGAATAAATCTGTGTGTGTGTGTGTAAGAGCAGTATGATTTAAAATAGTTACTCACTTGTGAAGAACGGCAATTTCATTCTCAATGCTGTTCTCTTTCCCTTCCAGTGCTTTCTTCGGAATACACTTTATCGCCACCAACCTCCTCGTCCGCTTTTCCTCGGCTAGGACGACCTCAGAGAACGCACCCCTGCAACACACATACACAAAGAGAGAGAGAGAGAGAGAGACATACACAGACACACACCAAGTTAATAAACATGTCCTCAAACTAAGAATAAACAAGACACATTTGAAATACTGCAGGTTTATTGAAACTCTTTTATGCTGATTGTTCATCATTAGGCTGAACTGCAGTAGCTCCTGGTTCTATTAGCAATTCAACCAAATTAACGCAGATTCAGCAGCGACTACGGGAGGGTACAACCCCTGACCTGAAAGCTCAAACCACTTCCAAGAATTTGCTGCTTTTGTTTACACACGTCTGAGGAGTTCCAGAGAAATATCGGCTCTTAGATAATGTTTTTCCTCTCTCTCTCTGTGTTCCCCCGAGGGTTTGTCTCAACATAATGGCTCACTTAAAGACAGGCGTGGGGTGAGACTCGTACACTAATGCAGATGTGCGAACAGACGAGCAGGCTGAAGAAAACAGGAAGTGCAACTTTTAATTAGAATTCCAGTGGCATTTTTGAATGGAGTGGTGGATTACAGCACAACATAAAATATAGACGAAGCGACTTATTTAAGTCCTTTTCGTATCATACCACCTATGCAAAAACAGAAAATAAGATAAGACTGATGGATTATTGAAATATTTTTTATTTACAGATATTAAATTCAACTACATACAATAAGGAAAACGTCATCAAGAAAAGATCTGGATGAAGTGGCAGACTATTTTTACGCACATAGTTTTTATACATTGTTTTTTTTTTTCACGATTTCTTCTGTTTAATATATATTTTTTAACCTCTGTTTTATTATTTCTTCTTTTAGTCACGTTTCTTCTTCTTCTTCTTCTAGAATACGCCTTCTATCCATCCTAAACAGTATCTGAGTGTCACGGCAAACTAGCGACTCAATTTCCCAGAATGCACCACAAGCTACAAACATGGCAGACGAATACAACTCCCAAACTAACACACAGACACGACACCCTCTCCTGAAGACTAATCAGACACACCTGCTCCCAATCACACCACAGTATATAATAGACTGCTGATTGGTGAAGTAATACGCTCAGTTGCCATAGTCGCTGATGGTTACCAAGGCTTTCTTATCGTGTTGTTATTCTGGTTATGATTCTGTTTTTGCCTTGACCTTGATGTCTACCTTCCCTGCTCAAGCCTGTGTATATGCTCTCCAATAAAGCTCTTAACTGCGACTGCATGCGTCCTGAACCCTCGATACATGACACCGAGATTACTATTAACGTGTCCCAAATCGTAGTATGTTGAACTCAGCATCCCAAAGATACCTGGATGGTCTAATATTTCTGGTAGATTTTTGAAGTGTGGATCTGTGGACACTTTTTCAGTTAATATTCCCCATGACTCCTTGTGCTCCTCCTTGGGAGGAGGACCTTCGTGATGGTTTGCTTCGCTGACTTCAAGGACGCGTTTTAGAAGTCAGCGAAGTCTAAATGAAATGTGGAAAAATAAATCAAGGGAACGGTCAATTAAATTCTATAAGGAATAATGAATGAAGAAAAGGTGAAATGCAATGAGGTGTTTGTTTTACGGTGACAGTGTGTGTAACTAGGCAACAACCTTGTCTTCCGTTACATGACGTGTTAGTATGTCCCGTTACTTGCATACTCTATTTTTAAACCCTCAAAAGTACGTACTTTTTCTCTACAAAAAGAGTACGGACTTTTAGTGCATAGTATATGTAGGTGAATTGAGACGCAGAATATATTACACCATAATGATCATAATGAAACCATGGTACTTTTACCAAAATACATTGAATAGAACTTCCTATGTATGACCAGATTTTTTCCCTGGAGTATAACCCTCCTGCTAAATTCAGTTTTTCTAAGAGAAATGTGCCAGGAATCTTTATTTCCCCATTTCCCTTAGCTTAAGTCTTTGCTACAGTCTGCATTCCTGATCGTGATCCCTTTTTTTCAGACCTGGAAAATCTCTTTTTTGTTGTTGTTTTTGTTCTGTTTTGAAAGATAAAGGAACGTCGTAGCTCAATTTTATGCCCAAACCTTATAATTCCTGCTAATTTCCATTTCTGCCAGCTGCCCTACAGAAAGCGATGTTAGTGCAGCTTCTTAAAATGTTTTTTTGATATACAAGTTAGTTCTAGATTAAGGTAAAGTCTTAGGATATAAAACAAGAAACGTCACACTATTTATTCGTAGCTTAAAATGTGACAGTCAGTTTCTCAAGAGTGTTTTTTTTTTTTCTAATTGAAGTTCAAGGAAGGCAGCTTATCACACATCTGAACACCAAACATTCCGCAATGCTTCATTTGAACACTGATACCATGAGCAAACGATCCATCCTGCTATCTATTTGAACAGGGAACAGACAAAGATCAGGCTGTGTGTGTGTGTAAGAGAGAGTGAGAGAGAGAGAGAGAGAGAGAGAGAAAGAGAGAGAGAACTATCCTAATTGCTTAACAGGATGTGATTATGGCTCTCAGACCCACATCCGGCTGGACACACTGCACTTTGCACGCACACACACACACACACAAAAGCAGTGTCATACTGATCAGACTAAACATTAGATTAAGCTGTGTGTGTGAGCTAGTTAAACAAACCGGTTCAGTCACGAGGATCGGAGTGTATGTGAGGTAAACAAAACAGGAGAGGAAGACCTTCAACCGTGTGAAAGGTTCATTTCAGGTGAAATCCTATTAGTTTGAAGAGCAGAGCACCATAAAGGGGTTTGAATCTCTACGCACCTCAGTTCGATTCGAATTTGATTCAGTGTACATCTGATTCAGGGGCTTAGCGGTTTGCCTCGCACCTCCAGGATTGGGGGTTGGATTCCCGCTTCAACATTGTGTGCACAGAGCTTGCATGTTCTCCACATGCTTCGGGTTTCCTCTGGGTACTCCAGTTTCCTCCCCCAGTCCAAAGGTTGATTTGGCATCTCTAAATTGTCCATAGTATGAATGTGTGTGCGATTGTGCCCTGCAATGTGTTGGCACCCTGTCCAGGGTGTCCCCCATTTTTCATTTCTAAATAAAGTTTGTTGTTAAGCATACTTGTTTTTGTGTGTAATATATGTTTTTAGGTTTAGTGGTTCATTTGGTTAATATGGTAATACACTAGTTGAGTTCTGGGAACAGGTTGAAGGTTGTGGAGTTATTTTTGGTGTCTGCTCTTTGGAGAGAGGAATGCATGAACACACAGTTAGTGTGTACAGTCCTTGAAAAGGCCACTTACTCTCTTCCTGCCAGTCACTAGTTTCAGCAAATACTTTATTCACGTAAATTTTGCATTGGGAAAATAAATCTACATTTAATTCTATTCAAGATGATTTTTTTAGTTTGCGTTTTGTCCTAGTCGTTCGTCCGTTCGTGTCACAACATGCCACTGGGACTTTACATGACTTACCAGCAGAAAAGATTTCACCAGCTGTTTCAAATGTCAGTTTCGGCTCATTATTGGATATCGGCCAGTTCACAGCTCTCTGTTACTGATAAATGGAGAAAGTGGGGTCAGTTTTAGTTTTCTATTTTGTTACCTATATAAACACACCAACTAGTTATAAACAGTTACAGAGTAAGTGTGAAAGCACGCTGTGTATGTATGAGTGAATAATACATGCCGTATACATGTATTCAGTGCCAGAGAAACATAATGAAAGTGTGTGGTCTCTCGAGTGTCATGGTGGAATCTCTAGAAAAGCCCGTTTTAGCCAAACATAGCCAGATGTGTTGGATGGAGAGCGTCCTGAAGCACAAACAGGGAAGGAAAATGTGTATCGAGGAGCTGGAGAAAAAAAAAACACTTTCATTTTAAAAAGGTTAATGCCTATTTTTGTGCAGAGTTGGTGTCCAGACCCTGTTGCTAACGGCAACCTCCGGCAAACACGATGCACTCTTATTGCCTCTTAAATGAGCTGCACTCCATCACGAAGCATGTCATAGACACACATACACACACACACATGCATGTTGAAGGGATGTTGCATGGCACTCGTACACGATAAATCCTGCAGATAATAATTACTTTCATTTCTTTGATTAGTTGATACTGTACTGCTCCTCCGTCAGCAGGAATGCCTGGAGCCTCTCAAGCCGTCTGAACACCTGGGATTAGTCATCTCGTATACCACTTAACACGTACAACCAATCTGCGATTGGTCAGATCTTTCCAACACTGACATTCCTGAGAATGTGTCAAGGGGATCATCTGCTTCTTAGCACTATTCATTATATTCCAGAAGTTATACTTAAACGTCAGCCACACTAACACGTAGTAACACGTAGTACTGAAACGGTATTTCTAATCTATGAAAAAAATCTCTGTTCCATCGTTGAGACTGATGGATGCAGCTCCTGGGACTGAAAAGAGTCAAGCTAGGAATTCCACAGAGGTTACAAGCGGAAAGAAAGATTCATTTAGCAGAAGCAGAGCAGCTGGACATACAGTAAGACCGTCCTACAGGGCTGTCGGAGGTGACGACATTTCCTACATTTACCAGATGTAGCTCTCATTGCTCACACAGAAGCAACCTCCCTTCAGCAAAAGCTGTTATTTTCCCCACCACAGTGCTGTTGAATTTGATTGGTCAGAAGATTAATTGATTAATTCTCTCACAGTAGTGCAAGACAGGTTTATATTAATGCTCTTGTTCTAATATATTATTATTGTTTCTATAGCAACGTCTTACATAGGGACACCACATAATCTTAGTCTAGTAATAAACATTTTCACATATGTGTTGTTTGTATTAAAAACTTTCTGTAAGGAGATGTTTATTCAGCATTTTTGGAAGGAGTCTCCAGTTTCAGGACTTTGCAACAAGGGTGTATATATATATATATATATATATATATATATATATATATATATATATATATATACACACATATATATAACCCTGCATCACACCACACATTAGCACACTGTTATATTCCTTACATGCAGTATCAGTTAAAAGTTTGGACACACCTTCTGTAGAAGGATTCTAAACATTTTTACTCTATATAATGCTTTATAACATCTGAACGATAATCCAGAATTGTGAAAAATCATATATGGAGTCTCTCACATTTTCAACATTGGTTAGAATTGTACGAATCTTGCATTGTAGCCTAGGCATAAGCCAAGATGTCATATAAATAAACTGAAACGAAAAGATATAGTGGATGTATTTGTTGTTAAAGAAAACTGAATGTTTCTACTTCTTCGGATCACCATTTGTGGGAGAAATGGGAGAAGGTTTCATCAGCAAATCAACTTGTAGACTAAACTAAAAGAAGTGAATGGCATAAATTCTGCACATTATGTCCACAGCCAGGAATGATGTGCAGAAGTGGAGATTATAGTGCAGCCAGCCAAAAACGACTGATGCATAAGCAGGATAAATTTAGTCAGTTAGCACAAACTCTGATAAGCTTCTTTCCATCAGGATAGTAGAGCTGAGCCGGCCATTTGTTTCTCAGCTCGCTGGCTTGAGCATTTTTTTTTTAAACATGAGGAGAGGGAAAGTCAACATCAGGTCAGTTTTTCCACCAGAAATCTTCTGGTCTAAATACTGGAATATATTTAAAGATCCCTGTATTAGTAAATACCTTCTCCAAATCCAAATCTTCTCCAAACCTCTCCTCCTCTCCTACCTTTCCAATCTCTCTGGCTACTCTCCTCTAAACTGAACAGGATTAGCATTCTTATTCAATCTCTCATCTTCTATTCATTATTCTTTTAGCAGCTGGAACACCAGCAAGGCCTGGAAGCGTGCATGTAGAAGCTCAAACAGCATTTGGGTGCCAGACAGGAATTTATGAAACTCAAATGAAATAAAAAATGACACATAGAAATGCATTCTGTTTTTGAAGTAGATGTTGTGAATTTAATGTGATCTGGTCGCTAAGGCATTTATTCAAGCAAAGGCAAGCTATTCAGTAATACAATACACAGAAAGCACCTCCCACATGTGTATACACTCAGTAACCTCTCTGAATGAAGTGTGCCAGAGATTTCAGTCCAGGTTATTCACCTCACGCCTTCAGAAACATAACATCCTTTCTTCAAATTGGACAGCTGTATTCCTACTGACTTGGGACCAGTTCTGAAACTGTGCAAAGGCTCATTTAACAGGACTCACTGTTATACAGGCATACCAGATTCCACCCACTCAAAACTCTTTGAGTCTGCTCTTAAACCGATCTGAGATCTAAATTGTTTCTTAATGGCTTTGCAGTAGTAATTGCAGTTGTATAGATGGCCGCATATCCAAAACGAAGACACAAAGGTGCATTTTCTTTAGCCAGATGAAGAAATGAAGGGAATGGTTATCCACATCCCACCACAGCAATGTGCATTTCCAATTTCCCCCCAGACAAGAGCCATCAACTTCAAAGCAAAGCAACGGAGGAACACAATTCACAGAGGCAGTTCTGGAGCCAAAAAATACTGCACTATGCAACAAAGGAAACATTCAGAGATGGTGCTGTGAGATTTGTGCATTCTTGCTCACTGCTTAGTACTATCTCGCCCCACTTTTCAAGAACGAGAGAACCAATCGAGCTTTATGGTAAATGGTTGGCTAATGGACAAACAAACAAATGCAGGAAACACTTGTAAAAAGTGCATACCACTAATTATCCATTAGAAATCTCTGCAATACAATCTCAGGCCTTGCATTCCAATTCGTCAAGGTCCTCTCATGGCTGGGAGTTATGCATCATCCATGTGAAACAAGTGTCCTTGTTCGGTGAGAAAGAAGGTGTAACAAGTAAACAAGGAGTAAACAAGGTTGAGTCAGCCAACGTGTATATATGGATTATTCGGTACATAAAACCCAATTCCACACTTTTGGCAGTTTTGGAAAGGAAATTGCATCAGCTTGCAACACCGTCTGCACAAGTTCTCCTGAAGTCTACAGCTAATCCCTCCGCTAACCAAGGGCTAGTAAATCTAACAAACTTCACTTCAAGTGATAGTGAATCCCTGTCACAATTTGAAGGGCTGCTCCAACACTAAGTGGTAAAAACAGGAGGCATTAAATGAAATGCAGACAATAAAAAGAAGTCAAGAAAGCTGATTACAAAACAAGCTGGTTCTGAGCCATTGATCTTTACTCTTTAACAAACACTTAAGCTTAAACACTGAGCTACCACTGTTAAAAAAAAAAACGACTAAAGTGATTAATGATTAAAATTAACCATAAGCATCCAAATACTACAATTACTACTACTAACACCAAACACCAACCAGCAATCTCCAACAACCAATAAACATGACTACCAACCAACAAACCAAAAACTAACAACCAATAAACAACAAACATCAACCAAATTAACAAACACTATCACGAATAACAACCAACCAACAAACCAAAAACTAACAACCAATAAACAACAAACATCAACCAAATTAACAAACACTATCACCAATAACAACCAACCAACAAACCAAACACTAACAGCCAATAAACAACAAACATCAACCAAATTAACAAACACTATCACCAATAACAACCAACCAACAAACAGCACAACGAACACTACCAACCAACAACCAACACAACAACATAAAAAAAAACAAAAAAACTAATCTCTCTTCTGTACAGCTTTGTATCTTTCTTGTCCTTTAAATTCTTTTTCTACTTTAAACTGTGAGTAATGTTGGTGGTCTTCACTCACAATACTGACATGAACCATGTGTTTCCACCTACCACCCAAGCCATAATTTCAATATTACTGTGCTTGATTATGAAACCCCAGCGCATCATACTTTGTTTATGACTTGGACATTTCTATGTCTTTAGGAAAATTTGGCAGTGGGAAATTCACTGCAGACTTTTTCAGTAAAACCCCACCAGTGGTAAGTGAAAAACCTCTACGTCACCTCCGTCAGTACGCAGCAGCTACAGTATGTATAAGGCCTATTGATACTATATTTACCATCAAATAAAGATTGGCTACATGTTCAGGACAAAATGTAAACAAGCTTATTGAAATTACCTGTCCAAAAAATTTGCATGGTTTAAAATAATGTTATACCTCCAAGGAGATGTGTTGCATTGCGACAGGCAAATGATAGTAACACCAGATACTAATGTGGGAATTCTGTTTTACAACCCATGCTGTTGGGTGGCACGGTGGTGCAACAATGCATCACAGCTCCAGGTTTCATCATGTGATCCTAACCTCAGGTTATTGTGTAGTACTCTGCATGTGTTTATGTGGGTTTCCTTTGTGTTCAAAGGTTTCCTCCCACCTCTCAAAAACATGAAAATAGGTGGATTGGCATTTATATTTTTTTTAATTAGATTTCTTTCAAAAGCAAGAAAGTACACAGAATTGCAATGCTTATTTTTAAAAATTTTAGTCCAGTGTTCTTTCGATTTCAGTTTACAGTTAGTTACTGCCCATTTATTTTTCTCATTTTCCTCAGGGACCATTCATCTCCTAGGACTTCACCTGGCAGTACAACATCAACCTCTATGCCAAAAAATGCTCAGCAGAGAATTTATTTTCTGGAGCAATTACGAATACACAATCTACCCCAGCTAATATTACGCCAGTGTTACGTTTTTATTAATGAGTCCATTTTTACCTCGTCCATAACAGTCTGGCCCAGATCATCCATTGTACAGTACAAACTCTGGCTACAACCCAACATCCAATCAGCAGAGAGGATAATCGAAGACAAGGTCATGCTTTTCATCTGATGATCAAATTCTCCAAGCCCTTGCTTCTTGGAAACAATTAAAAGCAATTAATTATACAACACAGCAACATCCATCCATCCATCTTCTATACCGATTATCCTACTGGGTCGTGGGGAACCTGGAGCCTATCCCATGGAGCGTCGGGCACAAGGCGGGGTACACCCTGGACGGGGTGCCAATCCATCAGAGGGCACAATCACATACACAATCCCACACCAATTCATACACTACAGACACTCTGGACATGCCAATCAGCCTAGCATGCATGTCTTTGGACTGGGTGGAGGAAACCGGAGTATACAGTAACATCATCTTTCAAAATGGAGTAAACTCTGAACGGAACTCTTTGTGAGAAGGCAAATTTCAAATATTTGAAAATGTACTTGTAATGTAAATGTAAATCTGCTTCTGGTCACTAGTTGTTGTGTCTATGGCTGATCACACACGGGCCAAAACCGACTGATCCCCAAGAAACATCCTGTAGCAAAACATGAAGTGATCCTGTAAACAAACACAGCTGATCAAACACTCGTCAAGATTTGGCACAGAGCATGCCCAACTGCATTATAACGTATCAGAGCTATCCAAAACGATAAGCTATAAGTGTAACAACAAATACATTACACTGTAATAGTGCACTACATCTTCAGTCAAGGGCCATTTTAAATTCACCCCTTCTCTTGTCTAGCTGGGGTCAAGTAATCTCATGTGGTACCAATCACACTATACAGAATGTATGTGTGTGTGTGTGTGTGTGTGTGTGTGTGTGTGTAACATTTTCACTTTCTAAACTACTTTTTCCACTGTGTTTCCACCCACAAAATCTGATCCCCAAAAGGATTGTAGGCGTTTCTACAGAAACTCAGGCAAAAAAAGTTTCAGACTTTAAGTCACAATTAAGAGTCTAATTCTGAAGTTAATATAGATGATATAATTCCTGTGAACTCAAATCAACGTTTGATCTAAAACCAGCCAATATTAAGGTTCCACAATCTTCTCAACATTGGTGGAAATCATGCCTATAAAGCACACGTAACGTTGCTTTAAATGTTATACAGAAAAATCGTATTCATCCTAAGGTTCTAGACTGAAGAAGCACGCCGGCATGGTTCGACTGGCTTGCATATGCACCATGCATAAGGTTGTAGGTTTAAATCCCAGGATAAAAAAGCAAGTAACAAATGTAACTAAGAGCGTATATAGGCACTGAGGTGTTTTTGTGTGTGAGAAGTGTTTCATTTGTTTTAATTTGTCGTTCTAGTGGAGGTGTGAGCAGGAGGTAGGTGTATGCATGGTAGGTGCAGGCGTGAGTGAGGAGGGAGCAGGTGTCTCTAGCAGCCTGGTAAACACAGGGAGGTGTCTCTATGTATAATTTAACCATCCATCCATACAACCACACAGTCAAACACACTCTAGTACCTTGTATCTTCTGCTGTATCTCATGCACTTGTGCATGATAAACTAATAGCAAATTATATACAGGCTGCAGCTAAACGGCACGTTATTTCCACCTCTAAACATAATTTAATAAACCATTATGTTCTTTTAATATTCATGAGCCGGGTCTTTATGCACATCCGTGATCCTGTCCAGCCCACAGAGCTCTGTGAAATAAGACCTTCAGAACCACTGAAGTAACATAATACTCTTCTGTGCTCCCCTTTTCCACAGTACAGACACTAACAGGATCAGAAACGTTAACCATGAGAGACAGACTTTCACAGCCAAGCACACCATTACTGTTTAACCACAACACTGTGGCCTGCCTGGTTAAGCTTCCGCTTAGAACTGAGTCTTTATGAGACTCTAAAAGGGAAGTGTCATTTCTGGAATGACAACAAAATATTACACACTTGAGTATGGCATAAAACACGATGGGACATGTTCTAGGAAAATAATCAATGTCGTGTAGTGGTGGTGGAGTGGTGTCATGCGGCTGACATGACATGACATGACATACTTTTACCACAACGGAGTTAATTATTTTCTAGAACATTTTGTTGTTACATTTTATACTGTGGAGCATCTGAAACAAATTAGTTCCTGTTATCACTTATATGTTAACAGCTATAAATAGTCATTTCTTCCAGCACTTCTTTTTTCTCTCTCTCTCCTGAAGTAAACAAGATGAAAAAAAAAAAACAGAAAAGTGCTGACACTGAAGACTCCCTCAGATAATAATTTTCATATATCCCAATAGGAAAATATATCATATTTTGTATAACATACAAAAAATTGTTTTTTTGTGTGTGTGTGTGTGTGTGTACATCTAAGTGCAGTGTTACTGTTACAAACTGCTCTGGATGTTAAGATTATGAAAAGCTTTCTTAAATTTTGTAGTTCTAGGTTTAAATGGGTTATTTAGAATTTGTATATGAAGTAACATGAAGAGGTTGTAGTTGAATCGATTTAAGTCTGTAATCCGTAGCTTAAATTTGTACGTAATGCTTTAAAACTCAACAAATATTCACACATACAAAATTCAAATGAATAACAATGCATTTTTAATTCAATTCATTAATTAATTCCGTTTCAAATGCACAAATATGATGGTTTGCTTTTCCAAAGTGCTCAGAACTAAATTCAAATCTGAATTTGACACAAATAATTTTTTTTTATTTCTTTTTTTTTTTTTTTTTTTGGTACACATGTTCATTTTAAAACCGTTTCTAACAGCATACGAATTCAAATTTTGGAATTCAAGTTCAATTTCATATTTAATTCAACTGCAAAACGTGATTCACAATTTTCGAGGAAAGCACAAAAGATTCATAAATATTGTTTTACGGAAAACTAGCTTGACTTCAGAGATGATTACCACCCAGTCCCGTTGCTTGTATAATTACATATAGCTAATTCAATAGCTGTTTAAATAAACAAAGACCTAGATTAGCTCAGATATCTAATCATTAAGAGATCGCACCTTCAGTCAGTTCTTTATATTCTTAGTGTTTGCTAGCCTGACTGTGGTATTTATGTTCCGATGAACAAGCCAGTCCAGGAAATGAGGTCAATAAGACCATGAAAAAAAAACAGTACACCTTTCAGTCTTGAAACCAAACTGACCACAACATTACACCTCCACCCACCCACTGATTCACAAATGATGGTAAGTTAAGTTCACATAACTTCTTAAAATGAAGTAGTATGATTAGCATGATTATAATAAGGAAAACACTTCCCTATACTTCACTCACGGTTTATCATCTCAAGCTATAAATTTATATTTAAGGCAATAAAAGCTGGGTACTTGGCAGGAAGTAAGGAAACCCCAGCCAGAGCAAACAGAAGAGTTTATAGCCTCTGACACTTCAATGGGTGTTATAGCTATGGAGATAACGCTGTAGATAGAAGGTCCACCAAAGTGAGAACTGGGGTTTCAGGACATGATACGATTCTTGAAAATTTGTATTAGCCTATATTTACAGCTAGATAATTTGCTACATTTTATGTGAATTTCCGATAAAGTTTATCAGCTACTGCAATCAGCAACAGGATTATCAGCCAGAGACTCAAAGCCACAAAGGGAATGGAAAGCAGAACTTGTTATTTATTTGGGGGGGGGGGTGAGAAGGGTTATATCTACAACATTTAATGGTCCAGGGATAAATTTGCATAATAACTTATAGGGTCAAAATTCTTTCACAGTAAATCAACAAACAATTCTAGCAGTACTATTACACTACATTCGGTCTTTGGAAAATCCTAGAAAATTCCATTACTTACAATACAAAGATAAAATGTTAAATCTTTTTTCTTTTATGTATGAATGTTTAGGAGTCGATATGCATGACAGATAACAAAAAAGGGGGGCTGGATGGTGTATCTAGAAAATATAAGTGGCACTGTCAAGGCAACACAGATCAGACAGAAATGGGTGGACCTCCACCACAATTACTCAAAATGAAAAGATCTACCAAACCTAGCTTTGTGAAATGGAAAACAGGTCACGCCATTATCACCAGCACAGCATACAACAAAAGCCACGCAGAAAGGAGCAGATCCATACTCCATATTGATTTTCAAATCATTCCAGTCCTGACCCCTGCCAACCATCATCTGCAAAGCATGCTGGGAACTGCCATGGATCACGCCGTGGCACTGTGTTACTCTAGGGGGTTCATTAACCGATCCAGACCGGCATGGCACAGCGAAGAAAAGCAATCTGCTGGTCACACTAGCAAAATAAACAGTAGAGATCATAGACAATCGGTAGCGGATCAAACTGGTTCCTGAACAACAGTCTCATTGCATTTCGGTTTGTGGAGACTGTCTTTGAGGAGAGAAATCTCAGATATTCTGAGGTTGAATAAGAGGTCTTGCAGCAGCATCTCAATGCAGGTCTTACACAATCTTACATCATGATTACAGTTTATCAGAACCTTGTCATCCCTTGACCACAGACAGCCAACAGAAGCAATAATTAATTGTCGATTAAGCCTCTTAAAGAAATATTTCAAATAAAAGGAATGATCTGCAAATACATTTTTAGACTCAGTGCTGTGGGTTAGTGATTCTAATGCCATCTGTCTAACGATTTATACATAAAAATGCATATGCAGTGGAATATAGGATCAGTGAGAGTTAGATTGAGTGGGTTTGTTTCTCTAATGATGCTGATGAAGACCAGATCAGTCTGCATTAATGACCGAGAGAGAAAACAGAGAGATTTTGCTACTCTCCAAGGCAGTGCTGGCACTCATTAATTATTTTCTGTTTTAATTACAGGAGCTGGGAGTCAAGAAACCCAGAAACAGAGCCACACATCCCACTGCCTTTGGACAATGCAGTCCCTAAAGGACAAAAGCACATTTGTTAAGTCATCTCTAAACAACTCTGGGGGCGAGAAAAAAAGAAAAAAAAAACCAAGAAAGTCTGGTTGACACAAGATCGTCCACAATAGATTACTTTCCCAAACATTTACTCAAGAGAGTCATTATGATCCTGATAAACTGAGTTTGTTTAATAGTGGTGTCATAACTCTATCCAGGAGCTGGAGTTAAGAGGATCTTGTAGAAACTTATCAAATAAGTTTACAAGAGTTTACATTTTATGGTTGAGTGAAGTTTATCTAAGTGTGCTTCAATAGAATGGTACACAGGAGCCACCCACAAACTAAACATATCATGAGAACAGCCATGTCACCTTAAGCAAGACTTTTCTTGCCATCCTTGCCACACACACACACACACATCCTTCCATTTAAGCAATTTGCAATCTGCATGACATACCACTTTGGCTTCCTCCAAGCAAAGTGTTCTTTTGGAGAAATGGAAAGTCATATGCAGCCAGTCATAACATGTCACAAAAAAAAAACAATCCTTGTTTCTGTAATGAAAGCAGTGTGGGATGAACAAGAGACTCCATTTGAAATTTAATGAATGTGTAAAGGGATGACGCGCCACATTAATATGAATTAGAATACAGCGGAGGAAACCTGGAGCCTCGCAACACTATTAAGGACCATTGAGTTATCTATTGTTTTGGAGGTGAGTAGACATGAGACGACATGAGAGAACAGACTTCGGTTTAAGTCTGCTTAATGCACAGTCAGAAAAAAAGGTACTGGCCATGAAGATTTTTGTTCCCGAAGTTCAATGTCCATGTGAAGGCCCCAATATGTACCTTAATAAAGCTCTGCTTTTATAGTCTAACTTAATGTACAAAAGTCACCCCTGTGGGACCACCCCAGTGGCATGCATTTGTTACTTGAAACCCCAGTTTGGTAGCTTTTTTGAGAGCGAACTTGGGACGAAAGAAAGAGGTCAATTTTCTCTAAGGTCACCATTTCATTTACATTTATTTATTTGGTCGATGTTTTATCCGAACAAAACAACTTGTGATTTGAACTCAACCTTCTGTAAGGTCATACCACTGAGTTCCAACTCTTATAATTTGCTCCATTACATATAAATGATCAAGAACATAAAAATGAAGAAGTGTGAGTAAATGAGGAACCTGGAACTATAAAGGTTCCTGTGAATGTGAAGCTACATGTGTGTGTAAAATGTCAGAGGGGGTTCCTGGAAACTGCCCCTATCTATCTGACAGTACAGAACAAAAATCATTACAAAATAAAAAAACAAAATCGTTTCGGCGAGATTAAACGGAGCCTCACAAATGCTCACACATTCATCGACGAGATTATTAATAGAAAATAAAACTTTGTTTCCATAGCAACTGTTTTAGTCCATATGGAAAGTGTCTGCTCCAGTTGCCAAGACAACCAGCCCACGGTGAACTCGGAGCTAAGCGAGGCGGGGAGAGCTGGCGATGCTTTCCTCACTGTGCCTGGACAGGAGGAGGGCCGGAAAACCCTTAAACACGGTGCAAGGTGAGCTTGCGAGGTTGGAAGGCTGCACGCATGCCTAGGCTTGCAATGTAACCAGGAACTGATGTCTTGGACTGAAAATGAGACCATTTCAGAGAAATGGTACAAAGTTCAATGGAAATCTTTCACCAACAATCATGTAGTCTTGGTTAGAGAGGTTATTGGTGATTAAAAGTGTAAAGGTATCACAGAGCATAACTGAAAGCTCTGGGCCAATGGTACGACAGTGGATAGGATTCAGAAGGTGACGAGTTCAATCCCAGGACCGTAAGAGAACCACTGCTGTTGTTGTTTTTTCTTAGCAATTCCCTTACCTCCTCAGCTTTATGACTAAATTGGTCTCACATTCTGCTCTAGTCATTTTGAGTTAAAATGTCAGCCAAATGAATAAAATGAAATATGATACACTGGAATGAAATATCGTGACAGGGCCATGGTGCAAGCTGTTATTTTAGACAACCCTTTAGCTTGCACTCTCCCAGGACCTTCCAGCAGAGCATGCCTCAACATTACTGCCTGATAACTGTTCGAGAGTGGCTGCTCTGCTCTGGGAATGCTGGTTTGAGAAAACTAGCCCTAGAAATTCCTCACTGATCTGTACAGCAGAGGAATTACCATAGATTGGCCACATATGATTGTAATTAAAATGAAAGCTATTTAAAAAATCCTTAGAGACAGGGTCTGGTAGTTCCTTTAACAATGCTTAGTTTGTAGGTCTGTCTTTAAAAAGATGTAGTTTCTATTTCTCTTCTCCTCATTTCTGTGTCTACTGCGGAAAATAAACAGGGGAACAGCATTAAAATTACAATACAGCTTTAACTTCAACAAGGACAATACAAATGAAGCAAACATCTTTACCCAAGACCAGCAAGGTTTGGCAACATTTTAATACAATGGGCACCAACTATGTTGAGCAAAACAGATGACGAATCACTGAAGACTAAATAATAAAAGAGAAAAAAGAATCAATAGAATCCTCAATACCTGTCACTAAAACTCACTGAATTCAATAATTCATCCATGCTGCCTCAAAAGAGCTGAGGAAAAGGATTATAGCCAAAAGATTATGGGTATGCTAATATACTATAACGGTTAATCTGAAGCACCATGTGCCTCCAGGTTACTAACAAGCACTACAGTGTTACTACGCTACTTTATGATAACTATGACTTCACTTTGGGGCTATAAATTAACTATACATTTTGTGCTTTTGACCTGAGAAGGAAACACACAATATGCTCACAGCTGATGTGGTTAAAGTGGTGAGAACACGGTTGCTAAGCAACTGGCCAAGCATATGCTAGCTAATGACTGAGGCTCAATTTTACTAACTAGCTCTTCTTTATACAAACAAAGGAAAGGCTGAATAACACTGGAAAAGGGACAAAAATATTGGGAATGTCAACATTTTCCTCAGATGTGTTGGTAAATTACAAAAAAAAAAATAGCCTGTATGGCTAAAATTACACTCGTCATTCTTAGCATGGGTGCTGCTGTATTGATAACATCAATGTTATGTCATAACTCATAAACTCCGAAGCTACGAATACCACAAAAGATGAGTCAATTAGGTAAAATCACCTCATAAACAACATGCAGCGTACTGTATGTTTATAACATATTTAACTATTACACCGCCACAGGTTTACTACTGTACTTTGCTATGGTGGTTGTACTTTTTACTGGTAGTTGTACTGTGATTTTTATGTAGACTTTTATTTCAAAAATAGTAAAACGATGACAGAAATATCATAATAGCTATGGTGTAATCGTGGATTGAAAACAATGTATATCTTTAGCACCGAAAGTCCATGGTTAATTTAATAACAGGTGTGTTCACCATGCTCTAAGCATAGTAGTGTACTCCAGCAAATCCTAAAAGTCAGTTATATCACAAATATGAATTTATGTACACAAATTAAGGAAATGAAATGAATGATGTCCTACAGTAGTGATTTTAAAGTGCTTATAACATGTCACTCTCATCACCACCCCTGCCACAAACTGCAAGTTCACACTCTGAGTGTGAAATTAAGCATGGTAGAAATCAAACGGAAAGCCCCAGTAAAGTCCATTTACATTGCAATGTCCATAACTTAATAAGAGCGCTATAACAGTGACAACACTTACGTCCCCAACACCTCCTTGAAGTCGTAGTTCTCCTTGATGTCAGACATCTTCTTCTTCCATGAGTGTCCATCTTCACCCAGGGGCATCTTGTTACGATCAAATATCGTGTATCTGCGAGATAGAAAGCACAGTTCAGTCATACATGCTAGGTTTCTTGATAATATGATAAGCTGCATTGTTTTTGCCTTATTAACTTCACTGCTGAGGGAATGATTGTTTATAGATATTATAATGTAAGTTTTTGGGGGATTGGGGGTTGTGGTCGTTGGGCTTGGGGTAATATGAGAGGTTAAGTCACATTATTGTACCATGTGCATGAAGGACTGCAGATCAAGGGTAAGATTACAGAGGTCAAAGTTTAAAGCTAAAGTGCATTTTGACAAGTCTCAAGTGACACAACTTATCATGTAAAAAGATACTTTGGGCCAGTCGAGGGGCAGAATCTGGGAAATGCCCATTTTTGTGGCACCAGCACATGGGATAAACTGGAGAGGAGTTGATATTCGGAATATGTTTCTTTTTTGACTTAGTCCAATGGTTAAGGTTGCGAAAGTGAAATCAAATCACAGAACAGCCAGAGAGGCCCTGTTTGGCTCTTAAGCATGGATAAACACATTTACCAAATGTACATTGGTATAAGAGAAAAAAAGGTTTTATAATTCCTCTCAAAAACCGAACATAAGCATTCATTTTTAGAAATAGAGTTCGGGAAATCCTATGAAAATGTTACCTTTATGATCATTGACCATTGTGACCATTGAGAAAATAAATCGCTTTAATTGCATTGTTATATTTGCCTGAATTGAATTTTTAAGGAAGTCATAATATTTATCAATGTTCCAAACAAAATATTAGGGATGTCAATCGATTCCATTCACAAACTGCTTTTTTTTTTTTAATCAATTCCATGATTCATTTTATAAAAATTATTTTTTAAATATTTGATTTGGTCAAGTCAATATGCAAAGCAATGATATCTTTAAGAACTATTTTAATGCACTGAATGTATTTCTAAAATATTTCTCAGGTTGCTAATGTCAGTCTCTACATCTGTGGTTGCTTGTGAATGCTTCCTGTGCTGTATACTCACTGAAGCATGTAAAAGGAATTTGAATATTTCTGTTTATAAACTTAGATTTTTTTCGCATTTACAATCCATTTTTAAAAGCCAGGATGTTGCATTTGGACGAATTCTAAATGGTACATGAGAAAAGCAATTTTTACACCCCTCGGCCTATAAACACAAGCCCAAGGCTTATTTCATTCTTAGTTTACTCTTAATTTGCACTTTAGTCTTTTATTAATTCAAGACTTGTGCTGTGATGTACAATATTTTCAGACAAAAAAAAAAAGTGTTGTATCTAAATCTTCCCAAACAATGTCACGATCATACTGCTGATAAATTGCTTTAATGCATACAAGAAGATCTTGCTTTTGAATATTGGTCTGTGTTTTCCCTAAAAGGTAATGTTACAAGTCATGCACCCTGGTTCGTTGAGGCTAATCATTTTCAGGCAATCGAATGCTACACAGTTCAGCAGTCACACTGGAATTGCCAAGCTACATTTACTTTGAGTGTTTGACAGCCATAAACTGTTCAGCAGTTCTTGAGAACAGTTAGGATCAATGAGCAGACGATCAATGAGCTGAATGACTGAGCTCTTCGTTGCGATAGTCTCGCCTCCACACACTTTCCCCGCAAGAGCTTCCCTATGAGTTCATCATCCATTTAAAAAATGCATTAACTCCAGGATCAGAGAGACTCTACAGATATAAAATGATATTGCATGATACTGACTGCATCTTTCTGAGATGCCCATTCCTTTCAGGAATGTACATTTCATAGTATTGGTGTTAGGATGAAATTGTGAAATTTATCACGCCATGCTTGGTGGACTTCACTGACTGACCTCATATACAGTATATACTAAACCCACTGAAATAACTAATACCATATATGAGTCTTGTACAAGTTATTATATTTTCTAGCTAACCCCCAATACACTGGGTGGAGTTGTGTTGTGTGGAATATGCACATTGTGCCTATTTTTAGGGCATTGCGATGGCACAAATAGTGGGCACATCAGTCACCATGCGCACACATAGCCTTTCAAAGGCAGTAATGGGAGGGCTTCTTGGACAAAAATAACCCGCTTAATAACAGTTCGCTTTCCAGGACTCTAGAGATAGATGCTGTGGGAGATGTGCCAAATTCTGCTTCTTCAGGCCTG
The DNA here is from genome assembly GCF_023375685.1 of Ictalurus furcatus. Classification (NCBI taxonomy): domain Eukaryota; kingdom Metazoa; phylum Chordata; class Actinopteri; order Siluriformes; family Ictaluridae; genus Ictalurus; species Ictalurus furcatus. Next base: position 17,097,881 of record NC_071275.1, read on the forward strand.
CACTGGCAGGTTGGCCCAGTATACAGTTAATGATGATCTACGTCTTGTTCAGCTTTGATTGCTTTAAAAAAAAAAACCACAACATTATTGTGGAGATCCAAAGGAATTTGTCATGGTTTTATGTTCCTAGCTTGGAGACAACAGCACATTATCACGTCTTTTATCAACATGCCAAGGTGTTTTTAAAAAACGTAATCTTATCTAGTTACATTAGTGAACTGAAAATGGAAGCAAAGGTCATGCTAAAGATGATAAGATTTCATATCCACAACATGTCAACAACAATTGTGGCTTACAATATTAAACAATCATTTTATTGTTTCAAGACATTGACTGCATATTTACGTTTTGCTGTGCATTTTAGCTACAAGTAAATGTTTGCATCAGCTCTTTGGTGTGTGTAATGGCCTTTATATTTGTCTAATTAAGGAAATCTTAGATGAAATCTGTCCCTGTGCTGACTTTCCATTGGGAACGAATTTCTCTCAAGGGTCCAAAGGGTCCAAGCACTGCTCCAAAACAATTCAGGGATGCACCAATTCCATTTTCTTTCTGTTCTCAATGACACAAAACTCAGAGTTCTGAACGCTGGCTCATACCAGATACATTCAAGAGTTTTCCTCTTGAATGTCTGCAGAAGCTGCTGAAAAGATGTGCAAGGACATAATGATTGAAGTTATTCCTTTTCTGTTCATGATGTGCTTAAAATAAATGTAAGGGCCTTCTTAGAGTTCATTCAAGAGAAATAAAGAAAAGAAAATCACACGTTTATGGCATGGACTCGAGCCGATGATGTCATGTCAGACACACATCAATAGGCTTCCATGTCTCAAATGTTTCCTTCCTAGGGCAGTTCCTCCTACATCCAATGCGATTATACACATTTAATATCACAATATATGACATGTGATTACCACCACATGGTTAAGATCCTGTTAAAACTGTTATTCTACATGCCACTACAAAAATCTTTAAGTGGCAAAGAGAAAAACCAATACACAACTGGAAGGCCATTGCGTTCATTTTAGATAGTGGTGTCTCAGTTCAGAACCAGAAAGTTGCAATGTCGGCAATAGTTGACTTTGCTGCTTCAAAAGAGACATCTAGGGTCTCGCAGCAGATAAAAACAGTAAGCCAGGAAGTCACAAACTGAAGAGGCTGAAGTTAACAAGTAAGCCTCGCTGCTTCTGAAGCTCGGCTGACCGCAGGATGTGAAGTTTCACTTCCCTAATAGAGCAGAGTGGTGCAACATAAAGGCATGATATGTTGGGTAATGTCGTTCTAGACTTTAAAGGCTAGACGTAGTAAATGATGATAAAGAATGTAGATAAAGAATATTTAGTAAGAGGGTTGACATCCATCATGCAGGCTCAATAACTTGACTGAAAGTATGTAGCTCATCTTGCTAAACCGGTTATGCAGTGAACATTAATGTCTGTGGCCTGATCTGGGAAGTTTATAATCCTTCAATCTTTATTGGGGCAATATAAAACACCTAATAAAGTGCTACTTCAGTAATAACAATAATAAGTTAACCTGAGTTGCTATCTATGGAATGGGATCTCTGGAGCATCATTATCATTATACAGATATTGTATACAGTTATACAGATATAAAACAGAAAAAGCAAAAATGCCATGCTCTCTATTCCAGAAAGTTAATTTCCATTGAATCGTGAAATGATTTTTGTTTTTCCACACCACAAACCCCAAACTCAGCAAACCTGATTAGAGAAAATAAACTTTCTTCTTTCTGGAAATTTGGCAAGCCAAAGAGCTCATCTTAACAGCCAAAGACATCGGAGAATGTAACACATGGTGAAATTTAGCTCACATCTAAACATGCAAAATGATGCCAAAGATATACACTGTCTTCTGCAGTAGCTCTGCAGTCATTTTGTTCCAAAATTACAAATGCCCCACAGATGATTTCAAGCTAAACTGAGATTAATGCATCAACCAGATTCTTTAACAGGCACGTAGACATTCCTCAAGGCACTCAAAGACATGTAGACAGGTAAAAATGCTTTGGCATGGCTCACATCAATTCAAGAGAAAGGAGCTTGAGTGCTTGGTGTGCATGCAGGGTGAAAGGTCATAGGGGTTCAGATGTTCACCGGTCAGTGTGGACCGAGGATACAGAAGGAGAGATTGAGCGCTATTGAGCAGTAACTAACTACCCTAGAATTCGGACAAACGGGGAAAGTCGTACCCAGCATGCAGCATTCAGAAGAGTTGGAGCTATTTCATTAGAAAGAGAAGATACTCACTGGTGTCCCATGGCTGCTCAGAAGACACAAGAGACACAAAAATCACACCTCAAACCTGGGTGGATACATCTTTAAATCTCTCTCTTTTTTTTTTTTAAATAATAATTTTCCTGGTCTTGTTTTACTAAAAGTGGAACGATATTGAAATCGCATTTTGTCCAAGTTGGGGCAATTTTTCTAACAAAAAAAAATACAAAATAAATGCCAAGATGTATATAGAGCCACAAATATTTTATAGACATTATGCCTAGATCATTATGCAGAGATTCCAACATGCAGAGGTGCTAACAAGAAAATACTACCAGGCAGAAAGGAATTTACCACGAAACCTCAAAAGGTTAAATTGTCTTTATTGGCTGTGCGCCAAGAAACAGTAAAAAAACAGCAAGGCAAAAGTCTAGCGTGACTACAACTTAAGAATAAGAATCTACTCTGTTTTTTACTAACCCAAGAGACTGTAGTCTCACCTACATATTTCTTAGGTCTTCCCAGGTCAATGTTCACCTAGATAAAGTTAGCGTGAAGCGAAAGTAACTGCTACCAGATGCAAATGCGAGTCTTTCATGTCCCATGCCTGTTCTCCTTCAGTGAATTTCCTTTTCTGCTGAGCGAATTTTATTCACATTTGGTCAGACTGTTGTTTCTGATTGTCAAACCGTAGATGTTGACACCTCTGCCATTGTGATCTGAGCGCAACAGTGAAAAGAAACGTCAATTTTAGCCCCTGTATCATTTTCATAAGTGAAGGGCCTGTTTGTGACTTTTTGTACAGATAAAAAAAGGGATAAAACTTTGGCATGTTGGGTAAAGTCTATTCAAGCATGGAGGATACTCTTTTAAAACAGATTGGCATTTCCATAAACGACCCAGCAGTGAGAACTGCCAAGCTTCTCCACATTCATCCAGAAAGCGCGTGCACCTTTTACGACACCACCTGTGTGAAATACTCGCCTACTTCCCTTGGGTTATGTAAATCGAGTTTGTTATTTTGTCGACGCTTTATTTTGTCCACGCTTCACCATTTCCTTGATCTGTAACCAGACTATTGTTCGTTAACATCCTCATAAACACAGCAACCAAACACACCACATATTCATTAACAGTGGATCATTTCCTCCATATTATATACAGCATGGGAAAGTGGTGCACATGTGTGTGGGTGGGTGTGTATTCCCCCCCTCCCCCCCACCCCCCCAGCATTGTCCCCAACTTTCCCTTCCAGGTCCGAAGGGCACCAAACAAGGCACTTCAGTGGCGCAAATGACACGGAGATAACCCAGTAGTCAAATTGCTTCCACACTTGTCCAACTTTTATGATTTTTGTATTTGATAACAATCTCTTCCTGCTCATGCGACATTTGCAATACGCTTTGCATTAAAGCATAAAGCAAGATTGAAAGTTTGCAGGGATGAGAGACGGTTTCAAATATCAACTGGTCAGAAAAGGAAGTCCAGCTTCTGTTGTGTCAATTATGTCACTGGGAAAGAAAAAAGTTCGCTGCACTTCCTTGAATGTGGTGTATAAATCTAGAGTGAGACGTGTTTTTAATGTGTCCTTTCACAAGCCGTTGTCATATGACTTGCACATTATGCATGCCAGAGCAGTCTATACGGCACATGATAATAGTTTAAACTGTAGACACTCGTCGCAAGCATTTGTGACAGACTTTTGAGTGACAGCTCAAGACAAAATGCAGAATTTAAAAGCAAGATGGTGTCTATAAAAGAACAGGACACATCGATGCAGCAAAAAATAAAGTGTGTAGAGAGAGACAGAGACAGACAGACAGACAGACAGACAGGAACTTAGATAGTGTCCCTTCCACAAATCTTGAATGGCGAACCCAAATATTTACCATTCTTTGTTCCAGAAGCATTGGCTTTCATTCGTTTGACACTTTATGGAGCTGGAAAGTTTGAGGAAACTCCTAGATGCTTCCAGTTGTATTTCATAAGGTTCCACCAGCTTCCCTACTGTCGAACGTAGCATGTGGCATCATACTGTATTTTTTTTCATCCATGCCTTTTGTTTTCTAATTCTAGTACTTCCCTTAATTCACTCATAAGTTTTCCTTCTTGATTGCGTTTAGCTGTATTTCTTGGCTTGAATGGCAGTTTAGAAGAGGATCAGCTTGCATCCTTTATCCCTGGTACTCATCTGCATCTCTGTGCATTTCATATGAGAGCACAAATGTGAGATATAAGAAGGATAAAAGCGTGCACGGGTTCTAAAAGCGATAAAACGGGGTTAGAAAGCAAGATCATTTCTATAAAGCATTGCAAACATGATCTGACTTTATGCATAGTGTATCATTTAAATAATGACTTAAAGATCCGCTGAAGATTAATTTATACACAGCGCGCGCGTCTCTCTTTCTGCATGTAAATAACTTGCAATTAATCCCAAGTAACCAGACTAAGATTCTCTCATAAATTTGCGTTAGATTTCAGCCGTGTGGAAGTGTGTGTGTGTGTGGGGGGGGGGGGGGGGGAAGCGTTGGGTCCTACCTGAACAGCGGAGATGAGATGAGTTGCTCTTTGGTGCGCGCGCCCGGCCCGCAATATGTGCAGTGTAGCTCCGCTTCCTCTCATGAGCCCTCCAAAAGCAGCGCACCACTGACGTCACAGCACTCAACATAAAAGGGGAGAGGGGGCGCGTACGGGGGAGTGGCTTATTAACTGTTAACCAATCACAAAAAAGACCCTCAGGTAACTCAAGGAGCGATTGTGATTGGCTGACATGCTCAGCTTTTTTTTTTTTTAACAGGTTACTTGAGTTTTTCTTTATTTATTTTTGACAGAATGAACATTCTGTTTATCCAGTTTTTCACAGGAAATTGAAAAATGAGAAAGTACAGAAATAAAAGAATTCTAATACAACTGAAAACATAAATAAAAATACCCTTGCCCACCCACTGAGCCTTGCCCACCCGTGGAGCCTACCCACAGCCAGTAAAGCAGGGGAAAGTGATAATAATAATAATAATAATAATAATAATAATAATAATAATAAAGGACTGCAGGATAAAGCCAGATAATAAATTGAAATTGGGCTTGTTTTAATTGCTTTGAATGCCATAACTCATTTTTAAAATCCATTTTTTTTTTGTTTGTTTGTTTTTTTTTTGTTTTTTTTTTTACATTAATCACATAAATGCTGAAGTTTTATTTAATGATGTATGTGGGCTGTGCTTATGATTAAATGTCATGTAAATGGTGCATCAGTAAGGCAGGTTATTATCATAGATATGCTTAGTTTATTACACATTTAATAACACAAGACTATTTTAGGACACTATTGGGAAGAAAAATATGTTTAGACAACCTGAATATTTCGTCATTAGTAATGTGTACTATTGCAATATATTTGGCAACAACTTTCATAGATAACAGTTTCCAAAAAAAAATAAAAAATACAAATAAAAATAAAAATACAAAAAAGAAAAAAAAGGGGGGGGGGGGGGTTGGGTTGGATATTCCAAGCTTTGAAATTGCCCTGGTGTTCTCACACTGACCTGCTAGCAATTAAATTATCCACCAATAACGTACACGGATTATAATGTACACCGTTTATATTTAATGTACAAAATAGCTGACTTTATTATGTTCATGTTGTGTATTCTATTCCTATCTGGTTAGCTTGGCTAGCTTACTAGGCTTTATAGTTGCCATATCTCACCTCAAACAAACAAAATCGGGCTATGTCTATTAATCAATCCCCATTTAGTTCTATCTGACATTTCTATGGACGTTGTTTGTGACACTTGTGTAAACCGTATATTTATTTAGGAATCGCGTCACCTGGTGGTGAAAATGAGCTTTAACGCCTTTACCAAATTAACTGGGGAAAACAGTGCTAACGTTTGCTGACGAGTCGATTTGACCCTGATTAGAAATTGACCTACAGAATCAGTTATTATTATTTTTTGACCAGGTGTGTACACATTTACAAACAGATAATAAACAGATAAACGAACTATTTACAGGTTTATGAAACAGAACGTTACAAAATAGAAAAACCAACCCAAAATAAATGAGGATAAATCATATTCAGATATAAGAATATGTATATACAGTATGTGGATGATTTGAGGAGAACTCTACAGTATTGTATAGTATAGTATAGTATAGTACAGTGTGAGTAGATTGACCATTTTTACGAGTTGAATTTATGATTTACAAAGCCGTCCAAAACCACAAACCTTGCTTTATAGTAGGCCTATAGTATAGGGAAATATTAAATCACATATAACTTCACTATATGGCCAAAAGTTTGTGGACACCTGACCTTCACATCCATATGTGGTTCTTCCCTAAACTGTTGCCACAAAGTCTGAAGCACACAATTGTATAGGATGTCGTTATTTGCTGTAGCATTACAATTTCCCTTCACTGGAACTAATAGGCCAAAATCTGTTCCAACATGACAATAGTCCTGTGCACAAAGCTCCCTCCATGAAGACATGGTTTATCAATGTTGGTGTGGAAGAACTCTATTGTCCTGCACAAAACCCTTACCTCAACCCTCCCTCACTGAACACCTTTGGGATGAACTGAACATCCCAGGCCTCCTTGCTCAACATCAGTGTCTGGCCTCACTAATGCTCTTCTGGTTGAATGGAGAAATCGCCACAATGATGCTCCAAAATCTAGTGGAAAGCCATTCCCAGATGAGTGGTTATTATAACAGCGAAGAGGGACTAAATCTAGAATGGGATGCTCAAAAAGCACATATGGGTGTGATTCTCAGGTGTGCACAAACTTTTGGCCATAGTGTTTTGAAGTGCATTTGGATTAAGATGAAGTTATGTGGGTGCACATAAGAACAGGTGAAGAATGATTAGCACGTTTGTCTCACACCTCCAGGGTTGAGGGTTCGATTCCCGCCACGGCCCTGTGTGTGCGGAGTTTGTGTGTTCTCCCCGTGCTCCTGACCCACTTTACACTTGGTTTTGTGACTGTAAGTCATTCCCTTCAAATGCTATTGAGCTTTAAATTATGGTATATTTTGTGTATGAGCCCATTCTGTAGTGAAATACATTGCAATATTTACATATGATTTAATAGCTTACTTTAATAAAAAAAAAATTTAAAATCTAAAAGGTGTGCATTATAGGTGACACCTAATTGAACACTTTACAGTTGTTTGTTTGACTGGACATCATTCCCTTCAAATGCTATTGAAGTTAGAAACGTGTTTAACAATGTCGTACGTAACTTTAGAGACGGTCCCTTAATTTAAACATTTCTGCGAATATCGAACGTCCAACGTTAAACCAACTTTATTCCAATGTTCCCTGGGATAGGCTCCAGGCTCCAAGCTCCCCGTGACCCAGTAGGATAACTGGTATAGAAAATCGATGGATGGATGGATGAAGTCCTGTAAACATCCTCCTAACCTCAAGAGGGCGCTGCGAAAAATCCCATCCACGGGATTGATCACATAAACTCTTATGCTCACGTGGCCACGTTGCTTGGTGACGAAAAAGCCTGGTTTGACAATTTCCTGTAGCATCGCTGCCACTAAAAAAAAAAAAAAAAAATCAAATCAAAAGTTTGAATTTGGATACTATCAGCAAAAATACTTGCTCGTGCATCAAGTGAAGATTAGTCGATTGATCCGCCATGTAAAACTACGATTAGAGAATTTACCGAGAATTATGGAGAGCTATGTTTTCATCCGAGTAGTGGGGAAGGGGAGTTACGGTGAGGTGAACCTGGTGCAACACAAATCTGAGCGTAAACAGGTAAGACGAGATCGGATAGCTCAAGTCTAATCATCCCTATTGTGTGTGGTAGAAATGATTTCTGTTGTCATGGCTGTTTCACTTTCCTGATGCAGTTCAGATGTAAACATGTTGACAAGTGGTCCAGCTCATAGTGTGTAGAAGCTATTAGTTTATCATTTCTTTAATCAATGCATTTTATATAGAGAGTAGGGATCATGTCTATATAATCTAAATTCAAAACGTAAATGACAAATGCTTTAGTTGATATCTAATCTCCAGAACAGTCTGGATGCTTTCTTTTGCTTTTCAGGATGACAGAAGAACACTATTGCAAGAAGAGTGAACAATCCCTTTTTAACTATGTAATGAAAATAATGAAAGCTTCTTTTGAAACATTACCATCTTAAACGTAGATGTGCAAGATCTGTGTTTTGACTCAACGTTACGCGCTTTCACAACATAAAATCATCTGATCACTGGATCAGATCATTTAAAACAACAACAACAACAACAAAAAAACATTATGGCAAATCTGATTCAATAATGATTCATCATATAGCAGTAAATTAATGGCCAGGTACATCCCTGTTAATCCAATCCAAAAGGCTCCTTTTGCTGCTTTCCCCCACCTCTAACCTCTAAACCCACTCACATTTTAGTAATTAACTGATGTATTAGCTGACTACAAACCAAGGGAGAGAAATAGTGGAATAAACCAATATGTATAGAGTCCTCAAACACCCATGAGTAGAATATGTGCTGTAGTATCGAGGGAGGGCATTTCAAGTTGAGAAATTGTAGCTTCCGTATATAAAAAAAAAAAATGTCGGCTCGTTGCATGTTTTTCTACCCCTCGAAAAGACACTAATGATTCAGTCCGAATCATTTAAACATGGTTAAATGTAGTTGATGCTGCTTGGTTGGAATGAAAACCTGCACCCACACCAGCCCTTTCCGGATAAGATTGGACTAAATTGGATTGGATTAAGTTTTAGACTTAATAATGTAAATTATTACTATATATGCCTTGTTTTAAGCATTATATATGAGCTCTTCTGTTGCAATTACTAGGCTATATATGCACCACAAGATACAATTCCAGTAGATGTCCTCAGCCTGTTGTTCATGTATTTCTGTCTCAAATACTACTTCGTGTGTGTGTGCATGTGTGGGTGCCTTTGTACATCTGTTACTGATATTGCAAAAAGCTTGTTTCTTTCATAGCCCTGTCTTTTACAGTATTTTGCGAATGGGGATTCCTGTTACATACGAACAGGACCCACCATCTTGTGCTCCATTGATATTTACAGCTCCTGACTTAGTATCGGTAGTAATTATTGTGTTAAATTACGTATAGTAGTGCATCTATACCGTTTTTCCTCACCCAGTATGTCATCAAGAAGCTGAACCTGAGAACATCGTCGAAGCGAGAGCGCCGGGCGGCTGAACAGGAAGCGCAGCTCCTGTCACAGCTCAAACATCCCAACATCGTCACCTACCGGGAATCATGGGAAGGAGAAGACTATCAGCTTTATATAGTTATGGGCTTCTGTGAGGGAGGAGACCTGTATCACAGGCTGAAGCAGCAGAAGGGTGAGCTGCTGCCTGAGAGACAGGTGGTGGAGTGGTTTGTCCAGATCGCCATGGCACTGCAGGTAAGCCAGCGTTCTTTATGATTTTACGCTGTTTAAATGCGCCTAAACTCTTCCGTCTTGAAGACTTTCCCGTGTTGGAAAACGTGACATTTTACAGCTTTACCGCTGAATGTTTGTTCTAAATCCGCTGAGACGGAGCGTCCACAATCCGACTCTCTCTGTTCGTTATCAGTACCTGACGATGATGTTTCTTTTCTTGGTCTCTTTAGTATTTACATGAGAAACACATCTTGCACCGAGATCTGAAAACGCAGAACATCTTCCTGACCAAAACCAACATAATCAAAGTGGGTGATCTGGGCATCGCACGTGTTCTGGAGAATCAGAACGACATGGCCAGCACCCTGATCGGAACGCCGTACTACATGAGTCCTGAGCTTTTCTCCAACAAGCCGTACAACTACAAGGTATCACGCACAATACACCGAGTTACCTGTTTATCAGGTAAACCTCCCATATATGTGCGCAATTACTGACTGTAGCCTATTTATTGCTCTGTGTGATATATCAGCCTACCTCTTTAATGTCAGTCAACAAAAATGGACCACTGATGAACAGGTATTATATGAGTAGTGGTCCATTTTCAAGACAGATAAATCAACTAAAAATATCCAACCGAGAGACTTTGACACTGATGAAGAGTAGATGATGATTAAAACACACTGTGTAAAGAAGAAATAACCTGTAGTCTCTAACCTACAAGGTAGAGCATTCAAACCCTTCAGTAATAGTCCCATAGAGCTTCCTAATAAACATGGCTATGCGAAGAAAATTTTTTTACTGTGCTGTAATGTATATGTCACAAATAAAGGATTCTTCTTCTTCTTCTTCTTCTTCTTCAACTATACAAGTTGTTCCAAACCTAATTTATTCAGGAAGCCATTTGCTTTTCTATTAAATCTAAAGTCGGTTCTCTTTCTGCAGTCGGACATTTGGGCTCTGGGCTGCTGCGTGTACGAGATGGCGACTCTGAAACACGCCTTCAATGCAAAAGACATGAACTCGCTCGTGTACCGTATCGTAGAGGGAAAGGTAACTTCTGTAACGTTCGATAACATTTTGTATTTCTGCCGACGAGACGTGTTTCCATGGCTGCACCATTTCTATTTTACTGTACTCAAAACAAAACAATGACAAAATTCACGTTGAGAAGATATATGCGTTCAAAACGTACAGTCTCTCTCTACCACCGATACGGATCAGCAGTTTTGATGAGATCACTCTGCACTTCAGCTTCTCATCAGATTTTCTATCCAATCAAATGCTCTCTAGAATCTGAAGTGTCCCGGCCCGACATTATAAACATCCATAGTACTAACTCTCAAGTACGGCTTAGCCCGGGCTGTGAGGTAAGCTAAACGCTACTGGCTATTTAAGAAGGAGGAGGAGTCACGCCATATGTCCCGCCCTGACTTCCTGTTTCAGTGGAAATTATGTCAACACGAATAACGCTACATGTTTCAAAGCACTTCCAGGGGACTTTAATATGAACCAGTGATTTGCCTTGCCGCCTCCACTTTTGTTAAAGCTGCTGATATAGAAAATTACTCAACGTCTTTTGACAAATCAGTATTGAGAATTCAGCAGCGCTGAATCAGCAGCAAACTATGTAGGCGATGTATAACCCAGTGCTAGTAATGTACCTTTATTGTCCATGGGAGTTTCAGCTTAATTAATCCTGATACTAATACGTATGTTTTCAAGGTTTTTTTTGTACCTTCAGTACCAGAATCTCTGCTTCCTATTCCCCAGTTGCCTCAGATGCCATCTAAGTACGATCCTCTGTTAGGAGAGCTGATCAAGCGAATGCTGTGTAAGAGGCCAGACGACAGACCTGATGTCAAACACATTCTGCGGCAGCCCTACATCAAACAGCAGATCGCCGCCTTTTTGGAAGCCACTAAAGAGTAAATATGTTAATTACGGTTAACAAGCTTTACTCAGAAACCTTTATAGAGTGTGTCAATTTCTTATAAATCGCCGTTTAACAGGAAAACTGCCAGATCCCGAAAGAGGGTGAACAGCAGGCCTAACAGAGACACGCCAAGAGAAGTGCCTGTTCTGCAAAATCAGGAGCCGCACTGTGTCAACTCTGAGCAGAAAAGCAGAGGAAAAAGGGTAAAACACACTCCAGAGATTCGTATTTGGGGTTCAGTTATTGATTTTGCTACAAATTACAGCTAGCTGATACGAATTACAGCTAGCCATACAAGGCAGACTTGGGTATTAGTCTACTGTTTCAAAGTTAAGTAAGGAATAATACTCTCAGAGGGGTGTTGTTATAGGAAAATAATCAATGACGTGCTGGTGTGATGTGGCCTGATGTGAAGAGGAGTTATTGTTAACACCCTGAGTTGCTTATTTTCCAAAAACTGTTTTAGTCTTCTTATATGACAGAAATTTGCCAATAATGATTATTGATTGATTGATTGATTGATTGATTTATTAAAGAATGTACATATTATACCATATTTATAGTTATTGTTAAAGTTGTGGACCATTACATAAAAGCAGCTTTAAATGTTCATTCTATCACTGTTTCTTGAAGTTAGTAAGACAAAAATATACAAATTGCTACCAAGAAACCATAATGTCCTGTGTCCTAAAGACATTCCCATGATGGAAAAACTAAAGGAACATTTTTAACTCTGACTGTTACAAAAGCACTGACACTGGAGACTCCTTCCTTAAGAACGATTCTACGTTTTCTTTGTTAAATGACGATACTGTGAATTAGCTGCTACTGTAATTACTATTGTATAATAATCGACACCTTCTGACCAATCAGTATTGAGAATTCAACAGCGCTAGGGTATAAGGGGCAATACATATGATGTGCAGTATGTATTGATATATCGTTATCTGATCATGTTTAACAAGACATTAGTGGAAATCACGCTGATAAAGCACTAATAACGTCGCATTAAAACCACATTTTTCAAACCACCAGCAAACACAAATGTATTGATGTGAAATTTTATTTTTCAGTCAGAGGAAAATCAATCCAAACATCACAACGGCATAAAGGACAATATTCTCCCAAACCCACCCCTGTTAATAAACTCCCCAAGTCAGGACATTCAGGAAGTCCTGAATTCGACAGATCAGAACGTAGCAACCATCAGCAACATTGACATCGACATCCAACCTCAGGAACACAGAGACAAGCTCCGGAAAGTGAAACCCCATCGAAAAGGAAACCTTATCGGAAAGGAAGAACGCTCGCTCGTTTCACAGAGTTCGAGTGGGACAGAACCGCCAAAACCCACGGAAAGAATCGAACCTGTAAAAGACAGCAGAGCTCCGTTTGGGGAGGAGGACACCATGAAACTGCTGCAGCAGGCAGCGATGGAGGACATAAAAACCGGCAAGCGGGACACTACAGAGGCCAAGGAGGACCAAAAAACCGAGGCAGAGCATCCTTTAAGAGAAAGAGGGGTATGTTATACTCTGTAATGAAATGAAGGTTTCACATTTGCAATGAAAGAAAAATACACTTTTCTTCACTATGTTTCAGACCAGTCTGGAATCCACCGATAAGCTGCTTGAGCCATTTATTCCAGTGGCGCTCATGGTAAGAGGACATTTTGTAGTATTTTCTGAAAACTCAAAGTCTTATTCTGCTTACATCACAGCAATCAGCTAACGAGTTTTTTTTCTTTTACGTTTTTATTCATTTATAGCTGTTGTGGATGTTGACTGTCCCAGCAGTCACTTATGTTACATCTCTCTTTTTTGTTTGTTTTAAATATATTTTGTATGAACATAGCAACTTGTCAACGATTATACATTATTCTTTAAGATCAGCATGTTTTTTTTTATCCATTTATCGTTACATTAGTTGATGCGGAGCATCCGTCAAGCGAGTCCCTGTACTGAAACGATATCAGAATGAGCACATTAATCAACACCTTCTGACCAATCAGAATCCAGAATTAAGCAGCACTGTGGTATAAGCGTGATCGTTTTGTTATTGATTTGTTTGTACTGAATATGAAGGACTGAATTTTCATCCGACATAAATTTCAGTAGCGGCGGAAAGTACGTATATTTTACGCTGCCTTTTCGAAATTTTTTCATTTGACACCAAAATAAATGGCCCCCCATGCCATTCCAGATGTTTTTTCCCTTTAATTTCTCACTGGTCTGTACTTGTCGTCGCTCGTTTGTTTATTTTTATATTAATACAAATCTAATTTTGTTTATTTAAAGTTACACATACGTGAAAGAAAAGGCTATTACTATGTAATGTACAATATGCTGATTTATGTATATGTAGGCCAGTTCCTTGCTTCTCATCACTTCCTGTATTTTTACATGTATTCCACTGCATTATTTATAGCACTATGACGTTAGAGTTAATGCTTGCTGATTCAGGCTTTAAGTTATACCTGTGTATTTATGCCTGCATGTTGATTATTTTCTAGTATTGTCTATTTATAGTTTAATTCATCTGGCAAATAAGGAAATTCTGATTCTGTAACAGGAGTCTCACAAGCCAGAGCAAACTGCAGCTCCTTCAGAAACCAGCAAGCATCATATTCGTCCTCCTTTCTCTTCCGCGGAGCCATCCGTGTCCCGTCAGCGCAGACAGAATAAGGGAGATGTGGCCCACGATGAGAGCAAAGTAAGTGATGTAGATGGCAAAATTGTTTCCCTTCATTCTTGGCTCATGAATTTTTTTTTATTTTTATTTTTTACCTATTTTTCTCCCAATTCTTTAGATTAAAGCAGCCAACTCCAGGCCTCTGCCTCCACTTCTTGAAAATTCCCCAACCGTAGGCATAAAAAGGAGAGAAGGAAGTGAAGTTGAGATGGCTAAACACTCTACACACTCTCAACCTGATCACCAACATGACCCTACACCCCAGGTGTGACTCGCTTCAAGATGAAAAAGAAGATCTGGAAGGCTACGATAAGACACATACTTAAAATAATATTTAAGGCAGCACTAATTTAATCGTGTTTTTTTTTTTTTTTTTTTTTTTTTTTTTTTTTTTTACAATGGTGTATATGGTGCCTTGCATAAGTATTCACCCCCTTGAACTTTTCTACTCTTAGAACCTAGAACTGAAATGGACTCAATTGGGATTATTTGTCATGAATCGTGACTAAAATAGCCCATAACAGTGAAGTGGGTGAAAAGAAACAATATAGTTTTGCAAAATTATTTACAAAAAAATTTTTAAAAAGTTTTTCAATAGTGATTGCATAAGTATTCACCCCCATTGCTCTCCTATGGTTATAGAACATCCTTCAGAAGTCATATAATTATTTGAATGTAATCACTACCTTTCTATATCTTATCTAAAATATATAATATTATAATATCTTTAAATATTTCTTTATAGGTAAACAGCAGAGCAGGAAACATTAGCATTTGTCCATCATTTAAAATGACAGGATATAACTCCAAATTATTGTCTGGTCAAATTTGAATGATTTCAATACGATCTGAATTTCCATACTTTTATTCCCGAGGCTGTGAAAGTGCATGCTTCCTAAACTTTTTGATCAAATCTGAAAATGGGGTCTCTCATTAATGAATGTTTCCATCATGGCTGATGCTACATTTGCCAGAAAATGATTGGATTAACCGTAAAGCGTGTCAACCCTTTTCTAATTTCATTCACACTTTTTTTTTTTTTTTGGGGTGCTGTTTTGTTTTGTTCTTACATTCAATGCGGTGCCGTTTAACCGATTTTTTTCATGGATTATCTAAGAAATGTTAATCCCATGCTAAGAAATGTCAAAGCTGGCAAAATATCAAGAAAAACAAATCTCTTTTCTGAGTAAATAAAATTAAACGAAATATAAATTTTTTATGTATTGAAATATTAAATTCCTTATGGAAATGAACTGCAAATAAAGGGGAATTGGGATGGGACATTTTTTCTCAATCTGTTCTGTTTCACTTGCAGAATCGGCTTCTCTCAGCCCGAGAGAGGAGGCGGCTGAAGAAGTCACGAGAAAACCAGAGCGACTCAGGTATGCATTTACATGTTGGGACACTGTACACTGTCTTTGCCAAGAGAAGTGACACTGTATTTAAACTGATCAGTCTCATGGCTTTAGCTAAAAGTTATACCACGGAACTGCCGGATTCTCGATTCTGATTGGTCAGAGGGTGTCGATTAATTTGCTATAACAGCAGCTCGGACAGAAGTTTTAAGGCAAATCACAGGTTTATATTTATGTACTCGTTCTAATATATTATCGCTTCTAAAGTATGGTGGGGCTTTCTGTGAGACGTTCCACAGCATTAACGTAACTGTAAACAGAAAAAAGCTTGACGTGCTGTTCGTTAATAAATGAAAATTGTTCGTGTTGGCAAACCGCTGTGGTATAAGAGGAATCCGGGACACAGTATTACTGGAAAATAAATCGCTTCACTTCACATTGGGCCACATCACACCACCCCATCGTGGATTATTTTCCTATAACAGCATGCAGTGTAGTAGTGCAGCATGTAGTGTCTTTTTCCTCAGTTTTAATCACTGTAGTATCCAAAACCTAAATAAAAGAGTTCTGTTTTCCTTTTCTCTGCTCATCCTGTTGAAATGGAGATGAAAGGTTTTCTTTAGAAACTGACTATTTGAATTCATGAATTTAGAGACGGGTTTTCGAAGGTGCTTTAGGATGAAAGACGTGTCGTGCAGGTGTTCCGTGTAGGAGTGCGGACGAAAGCGAATAATGGTTTGGCTATATTTCGCACTGAATAGTCTCTCGTTAAAGCTTCTTGTCTCATTTAAAGGAGCTCCTGCTGTCAGAAGGGCGTCGTGCGATGTTGCCTCGTTAAATGCCAAGCACACAGACCAGCCTGATTGCCCGAGACCTGCCAGTGTACCAGCTGTAACGCACAAGGTGGGATGACTAACCGTTAGAAGTGGGTTACCAGTATGTCTAAACAATGCTGACTTCCAGTACATCCTGCAAATTTCAGTATTTTACTTAATCTTCAGTTTGTTTCTTATGGGCTTCCAGGTTTCATGATCACAAATAAAAGGATAGTAACCAAATATACATAAAAAGCCATATTTGTTATATTGTCATTATTGTTTTTTTATGTGTTGGAAACACCATTTCTAGCATAGTTTTTTTTTCCGAATGTACTCTTCGATCATTTTGCTTCTTTCTAGGAATAAATTCCTACTGTAAGCAAAGCTATCTACCAGTATAACCATTTCAAGCAATGTATAGAAATTGGGGTGATGAGCTATATTGCATTCTCATAATAAAAACTATTGCCCTTTTCCCCTGCTAAGATATCATTTGCTCCAGCCATTGTAATTACATATGGCTGCTTTCTGTGGTTAGATATTGGAAGTTTCTAGAAATCTTTAAGAAGGCTTGGGTTTCACAAGCTATTGGATTAATAGTGAAATTGGCTTCAGAGTCGTTACCAGAATTCTTTCTCTGATCTCTGTCCTGGAACAGGTGCCGTTTAACAGATTTTTTTCATGGATTATCTAAGAAATGTTAATCCCATGCTAAGAAATGTCAAAGCTGGCAAAATATCAAGAAAAACAAATCTCTTTTCTGAGTAAATAAAATTAAACGTAATATAATTTTTTTTATGTATTGAAATATTAAATTCCTTATGGAGATGAACTGCTGTTCATGGGAAATGGGATGGGACATTTTTTGCTCAATCTGTTGTGTTTCACTTGCAGAATCGGCTTCTATCAGCCCGAGAGAGGAGGCGGCTGAGGCTGTCACGAGAAAACCAGGGCGAGTCAGGTATGCATTTACGTGTTGGGACACTGTATAGGCTTCCGGGATTTTACTGTAACATAAATCTATAGTTTTGTTAAATCTTGTTGGTACATCTATATATTGATTGAAGGCTGGCAATGCGTAATCAAGCCGACAGCTGTTGAAGTCTCCAGGAAGTAGTAGTGGAGCATCCGGGTATTTGCTGAGCATAGTCTGTGTATTATGCGCTATCTGCTCAGCCGCTGCCTTGACATTAGCGCTTGGTTGAACATAAACACAGCTAAGCACAACAGTCAAGAACTCCCTGGGGAGGTAAAAGACACGGGCGGACAGGGTGAGCAGCTCCAGGTCCGGATTACAAGATTTCCCGTGTACTTTGATGTTAGTACACCACCACGAGTTGATGTACATACACACCCCCACCTCCGCACTCTTTCCCCAAATTACTGGTTCTGTCTGTCCGAAAGACACCTCGGTATCTGGGACAGACTTATCCAGCCAGGACTCTGTCAAAGCGAGAACACATGCCTCCCTGAACGATACATCCGTGAGACATTTCGCATGCGATAAGTCCATTTTGTTTTCAATGAACGAACGTTTGAAAGGACAATTGAGGGTAGTGGAGGTTTAAAAGGATGCCTTCTAAGTCTACCACGCACCCCTCCTCGCCTTCCTGTTTTCCTCTTTAAGCCAGTTGTTCGTGCTATATCCAGCGGAATGGCGATGGCGGAATGGGTTCAGTTGACAGTGGATAGAGTTACGAAGGAGTAGAAGTTCCTCCCGTGAATAGGCGAATCCATTCCCCGCTCTGACATCATTTAATTGAATACTCCAAACGGTGCAGGCACTACCAATCCATGTAGTTATAAAACTAATCCAAATCCAACTTGTCCAATTCCCCATGATGTTTCAGCTGTAGACAGACAAGCAACAACAAACAAACGCACACACAACGCTCCGACCGTGCCGTCGCAGCTAACGCAAGCGCTGAGTCTTTTTAAGGATGAAAGACGTGTCGTGCAGGTGTTCCATGTAGGAGTGCGGACAAAAGCGAATAATGGTTTGGGTATATTTCGCACTGAACGGTCTCTCGTTAAAGCTTCTTGTCTCATTTAAAGCAGCTCCTGCTGTCAGAAGGGCGTCGTGCGATGTTGCCTCGTTAAATGGCAAGCACACGGACCAGCCTGAGAGGAAATCATCAAGGCGTCACTCGGATGAGGAGGAGTGCAGCTCATCCACCAGCACCACAGAGCGCTCTGAGGGAGACTACAGAGAGAGGTGAGGGGGGTCTCTACTATGAACATTATTTATACAGATCTAGCAAATCAATCCGGCGCTAAATCTACCGTCGTTCCACAGCAAAAGCGAGACCACCGAGATGCAAGACCTGGTCCAGATGATGACGCAGACATTACGAATGGACGCCAGAGACGTCCTGTGTGAGCAGGAAAGCTCGCGGTCCAACTCGGCCATGCTGCCCGAGTTCAAACTGAACAGGACGTACCGAGACACGCTGATGATTCATGGGAAGAGCAGAGAGGGAGAGCGCGACTTCCATCTCAGTGACTTCCGATCAGGTTAAGTGTAAAGTGGAAATTCATACGTTGATCTACAATGAAGATAGAATTTATCCTAGAAACAAATATTTTCTGATCAGCGAATCAGAGCACTGCTTTGTAATCAAGTTAATTGGCTTGGCAAAATCTGGCCCGAGCCCTAAAAACATTTGTTTAGCAGGAAGGAAACAGAACCTCAAATCCACTTTTACTTCTGGATCATTCAGTTCGGCGATTCATTTACAATTCTTAGGACGTTCCGTTCTCGACTCTGTGTGCAGCGTTTAGCTTACGGATCTCACCCCTCTGTCCTTAGATGACTCTTCAGGACCGGCTAAGATCAGGAGAGCCGTGGAGCACTTGCGCACAGACGTGGTTAAAGGACTCGGAGTGAAACTGCTGGACAAAGTCCTGGACATCCTGCAGGAGGAGGACGAGGACAAGCGAGAGGCAAGTCAGCCACTGCTATTAGACAAGACCGTTTGTTTCAAAGTTAAAGCTACAGGATGGAAGATTTTGGGAATTCTGACACATTTCAAGGCTGTGTCCCAAACAGCATAACACTCAACGATAAGGATACTTAGTGTAGAGAAAAACACTTTAGAAAAACACATTTGGGGTTTTTTTGTGTTTTAAAAAAAAAAAGATACAGATTAAGTGAGAAATAGGGCTCAAATTACTCACACACACACACACCTGATATATCCAAGTTTGAAATGCAAAAATATGGATTAAGTCACCAACACTTCCAGTAGTCAATAATGTAAGTTCCCTAGATCACACCTAACTTCATAACCGTGTAACTATACAAATTCCATGAACAGCATAAATTATTCGTTCAACAAGAAGAAGAAAAAAAAGAAGCTAAATCTTTGAGTCCTAAATCCTTTTCCCTCGGACTGTGACTCCTGCCAGTCACTGTGTAGTCGCACTTCTTTCATGCCTAAACATGATGACGTTCGATGTATCCGAGTTGACTTATGTCATAACCTAAAAAAAAAAAAACAACTAACTTTGAATTAGAGGTTCACTTGGATTTAAATGCTTTATCAAAACAAATGTTTTCCATCTGCTAACATTATTAATAAACAGATTTCCTTAATGCAGCTACAGTATACTTCTATATTGGCGCTTAATTTATACGTCTTATTTCTGCATGTAAAGTATAAAACACGAGGGAAGGTAGTGTGTTTTTCTTGATTGTGATTTCTCTCTCAGGTCTTGCTACGGCAGCAGATGGGGGAAGAGAAGTACAGAACGTACGCTGTTATGGTGCGGCAACTAAAATTCTTCGAGGACGTCGCGTTCAAATGCTGAGCAAATCCGCTGACACGCAAACCCTGATCTTGTCTCCACTGATGATTAGTGGACTTTGTCGGTTATACTTTGATTTCCTTTGTAATTATGAACTGATACAATGCACTGAATGAATCGCGTGTATTTATGCAACTGATCTCAATGACCAGCGTTTCGTTTCTCCTGTATGATTGTAAACTTCTGATCCGGTTCTATATTGAAAGTCAACATTTTTCTATTGTCTACACAGTATATATGTTTCGAAATGTAGGATGATTTATAATAAACACTTTTGGTTTCTGTATAATACAAATAATCCTCTTTATTAAGCACATGTGGAATTGTACATGAAAACAATGACGCGACGTCCATCGAGTCCACTGCACAGGCGTGTCGCCCGGCATCCGATATAGCAGAGCACGGTTCTACTTGTGTTTTTTCTTCTTCAAGTTCTCCTGAGGCTTTTCACGGGTCTCTGGCATCTCCGGTACGATAGGCTGCCACGTGAGAGGGTTTCGTCTGTACATGGGCCACGGAGGCAGTGTGAGCTGCAACGTAAACAAGGAATAAGGGGGGTGAGAGAGAATATAATAATATCAAATATAATATAAATATTAGATCATTATGGTGACCCGGTTATATTTCTATATGACAAATAGAAAAAAAACACATTAAATAAGTGAACCTTTTGTTGTTGTTTTTTAATGGGAATGTCATCATGATTCAACAAAACAGACAAAGAAATACTGCTAACTTCTTAAATTTGTTAAAACACATTACACCTGTCATTTTACAGTGCATTGCAAAAGTTTGCATCCCCCTAAAGTTTTTGAATGAAAAGGAAAATTAGCTTTTTTTTTCCCCTTCCAAATTCCAAGTTTAAAAAAAAAAAGTTTTACCATGAGCCTCTCATCTCAGAACCTGATCTAAAGAATCCAAACACACCAAATTTTTGTTGAGACTTTTGTCTTCGTCTTCATTTTGTGCAAAGGAGATGGAAACATTTGCACTTCACAGTATCATGCCGTTAAATTTTGGTCATATCTCTAATCCACAAATATTTACCGTTATATTTGATCCATGTACTAAATCAAGCAAAAAAGAAAGAATTGAAGCTGCTTACCAAACAGGAGATGGTAAATCCGGCTAACATTATGTACACGGTCCATCCAAACTGCTCAATGATCAGACCGTAAATGAACCCAATGACCTGGAACGTGGACAAAACGTCTAAGAGATATACTGATGCTAAAACACCGAAGTCATTTATAGATAAATTATAGGCATTTCTATATTATATATGCATGTATAATAAATAGAGGAAAGGATCGTGGTGTGAATGTTACTTACAGCTGAGACCAGGATGACTCCTTGGAAAATCTGTTCGGCAAGTTTCTGACCTTTATAGTCCTGAATAATCCAAAAAACGACAGAACAATTTACACATCTGACATCTGGATTCATTTAGAAACCAATTAAAGCAAGACATTACAGGTAGAAGTGACTGTTTTTGGTTCAGGACAAACATTTTTAAGTAATAGTATGAAATCCAAACATCTGAATTTTACTTTTTTTTTTGTTTTGTTTCATTGTTGTTTTTTTTGTTCATTCTCACCCACCATATTGTCTGTAAATTAGCAATGTTGAATAAGGCTTTAAGCTGCACTCACTTGGCACAATCAAATCATGTCATATACCCCTGAAAAGCTTTTTTTTCCCCTCATACATGTATCAATAACTGTGTCATGATATACATCAGATTCCTTTATAAACCATAAATCGCACTTTAAATCACTAACTAAAGTGGAAATATGTGAAATCACATCAAATATGTGAATAAACAAATAAAAATATTATCTATACCGAATTCACCTGCAGTGTGCTGCTTTATAAAGACAGATTTGGCAACATGTATATTAGCAATGAATGTATGTAAGAGTCGTAAAATAAATGTCTTTATATCGCATTGATAGCATGCGGTACAAGTCTGTAAGTGTTATCACTGTGTAGAAAACTAAAGATATAATTTTACGGTAATAAAACGATACAGTACATTCTGCGTCTCTTCACAAAGCTGCTAACGGGTGCTAACTAACAGCTGCTAAATAGCGATGAAACGAAATAGGCACGATAAGCTAGTTAAGTAACTAGTTAAGATATTTATAAACAGAGCAACACTTACCATGTGAGTTGGAAAAGAATTAAACCTGGAAAGCATTTCGAAACAAATAAAAGAAGAAGACGTCTATAATAAACAGATTGACCTATGAAGGCAGAATTTCCGGTTACAAAAAAAATGCATACGTAGATTTGAGAAGGACCCGAGTAATAGTGTTGAAGGGGGTTCAAACTGCGCTAGACTTGCGCATCACTTGCGCAGCACCGCGCCGTTTTACACATAAGCTTTAATACAGCCATTTGTTGTTGTTGTTGTTGAAAATTCTATTTGTTTGCGATGTAAATATTTTCTACACGTTAAAACAGAAAATAGCACTCTCTGTTTACCATACTATTTTTTTTCTAAGTGAACAAATCAAGTTTAGAAAAAATTATAATCCGGCAGTAAAATGGACACCTCACATGTGCTAGGGAATGGGTGAGGACTTGGCGAGAGGATTTGTAGATGATATGGATGCTAAGGAAGGCATTTCGTTCACTGCTCGCGTGTCGTGAGATGATGTAATGATCTGGGGAAATTGTGTGCGGGATTTGCGTGTTTTCCAGAAGAAAAGCGTTGCGTGTTGCATCGGCTCAGATTTGCTGGTGTTGAGTTGGCATTTTGGGTGAAAACCTGAGTAGGACCCCAAACACAGGTAAATCAAGCGAACAGTGGGTTAATTGGAGGGTGTAGGCTTTCTCGATGCTTGCAGGTTTATTTAGAGAATGTTTAAAGGCGGTGTTTTCTATAGTAAGCGTGCATTTTGCATGGTGCACGCGCCGAAATGTACACAAAATCTCGCCCTTTTGGCTAAATCCGGCTCATTTGCTGTCCCTGATTAACAAGCTGATCAATAAAAGGTTCAAAAGTTTTCATAAGAGAGGAACCAGACATATTTCTTTGCACAATAATGTTTTGCACTAGTGCTTTTCTTTGTATTCTTGTTTATATCATTGCTCTTCAGTAGATTATTTCATGCAGCTGTCACTCATTTGTATTTTCTGCACTTGGGAAATGCTCTGATGCACAGCACCAGTGCCTCTATATTTTAATTTAGCAAATGTTTGCACTGATCCTCCTATTTACTGCACTACATACACTACATCCCCACAACCACACTCCAAAATCTAGTGGAAAGCCTTCCCAGAAGAGTGGAGGTTATTGCGACAACAAAAGGGGGATTAAATGTGGAATGGGATGTTTAAAAAGCACATAATGTCAAGTGTGCACAAACTTTTGGCTGTACAGTATATAACGCTTGTGTTCTCACTTTCGTGGCGAAATGAATAAAAGTTGTGAATATAAGTCTTATCTTAATGCCGTGTTCTTCAATCTTGTCTGTATGGGTCACTGAGGGTATGGATCTGATTTCCTTTATTCTAGTTAATATGTTGTTCGTTTCATTTTCAGAGCAGAAGTACAGCTGTAGATGTGATGCAGTGACCTGCTTAATCTACAGGGTAAAAATAAAGCAGCATGACGCTCAGGAGAGGTAATCAAGAATTCATTTTTACGCTTTCTTTTCTATTCGGTGAACCCTCAGGTTTTGTTTATTTCCTTCTGGTTTGGAGTTCATGTCAGAATCGGCCTATTTTCACCCTCAGGAGAAAAAAAAAAGAAAAAAAAAAGGCAGTAGAGAGAAATCTTTTGAAGCGCAACCTCCCAAAGTAGGTGTGTGGGGGTTCGAATCCCGTTCTCCCTGCGCCTCGGGGGTTTCCTCCCCCAGTCTAAAGTCATACGAAAGGTAATTAAGTATAAAGTTTTTTTTTTCGTGTGTGTGTATTTGTTTCCTTTCAGTGAACGTGGTGATCCTCGTCCTGCTCTCGATCGCCTTTTTAATCATTGTGCATCGAAATCTGCTGAATCTCAGTGACTTCCTAAAGCAAGATGGTTCAGGTATTAAATCTGAACAGCCGTAAGTCGTCTTGTTCTGTTCACGTGCTATACGCTTTTCTGCACCGTGCTGTGAAAAGTCATTTCCCTCTGTTAGACACATCCCCGGGTGCGATCCTGCCCTTTGAAAATGGATTCTTTGCGGAGCGTAAAGTCAGGACCGGGGAGGAGATCCCGGTGATGATCACAGCGTCTGAGGAGAGACTGGGCGCCGCTGTGGCTGCCATGAACAGCATCAACCGAAACAGCAAAGCCAACGTGGTTTTCAGCGTCGTGACGCTCAACGAGTCTGTAGAACATCTCCGGTGAGAGCCAACTTTTATCCATTTGCCCGTAACCGTGTTTTGAAGGTTTGTGAGTGTGTGTCTAACGTGTAGCCGTCTTGCGTCAGGACTTGGTTGAGCGAAACGGACATCAAGCACCAAATCATCACGTTTGACCCGAAAATCCTGGAGGGAAAGATTTCCTCCAATCCTCAGCAGTCGGATTTGGAAAAACCGGTAATTACACATATCTCTTCTAACATGTTCTATACACATCGTGGAAATTCTTCATCTTAAACATGGAACGTCCCCCCTCCCCCCCTCCCCCTCCCCACCCCAGCTCAATTTCGCCAGGTTCTACATGCCGAACTTCTTACCTGACACGGAGAAAGCAATTTACCTGGATGATGATGTTATTGTGCAAGGTACCTATTCACGACCACTTCATATACGTCATATTGCTAGGGCGAAAAGGGTCAAATGAAACATGTTTGATCACAGGAGACATCCAGGAACTTTTTGACACGAGTCTGAAGCCTGGCCATGCTGCTGCTTTTGCAGAAGACTGCGACTCTGCGTCTTCTAAAGGCATCATTAGAGGAGCAGGAAACCAGGTAAATATCAGTGAGCTCATAATTTAAAAAAAAAAAAAACAAACAGAAAAAAATGAAAGCATAAAGTTGATTAATATTCTCAAGAAAACTGACATAAGTGGACAAATCATAAATTCATTAGCTTGGGCACCAAGTAAAAACCAAGTCCCATGTTTTGGTTGCCAGGAAACCTAATTGGGCTTAGTAGTAAGCATGTTTGCCTCGCACCTCTGGGGTTGGGGGTTCGATTACCCGCCTCTGCGTTGTGTGCACGGAGTTTACACATTCTCTGCATACTTTGGGGGTTTCCTCCAGGTACTTCGGTGTCCTCCCCCAGTCCAGAGTCATGTGTTGTAGGCTGATTGGCATGTCTAAATTGTCCGTAGTGTGTGAACGCGTGTATGATTGTGCCCTGAGATGGGTTGGCACGCCATCCAGGATGTCCCTCCGACTTGTGCACCGAGTCCCGTGGGATAAGCTCCAGGCTCCCCGCAACCCTGTGTATGATAAGCAGTGTGGAAGATGGATGGATGGAGACCTAATTGACGTCTTTATTTTCTCTTGTTTAACCCACAAGGAAATGTGTTGTCCTAACAGAAGAGTTATATGACTGCTTTGCACTGGAATTTGGATGTTTCTGCATACCTGTGTGCTTCCAATTTCCCAAATAATAATAATAATAATAATAATAATAATAATAATAATGTGTCATGTTAATTAATCTAATGAGTGAAAACTCATCAGTCAATGAGGTAATCGGATTTGGAAGAAGTAGCGTGTGCTGTAATTGCAGCATGGAGGTATGTTGCACCACCATGAGTTGCGTTGTTTTAAATGTAAACAGTTGTTTTGCGTAAGAAAATAAGTAGTAGGGTTTATTTCTTTTCCTGGTTGCTAAATAATAAAAACCCAGCTGTTTGTACTGGGCTACTGATTGGTCCATCTTAATAGTAACACTTTGCAGGACGCTCAGCCGTAACAGCTCTGACAATTCCTAGGATTGAAACTCTCAATTATTATTCTATATATTTATTTTTTAAACAGAAGAGTTATATTGGCTTTCTGGACTTCAAAAAGGAAGCCGTTAGGAAACTGGGAATGCGAGCAAACACGTGTTCTTTCAATCCTGGAGTCATTGTGGCGAACTTGACCGAATGGAAACACCAAAACATCACCCAGCAGCTGGAAATGTGGATGGAGCGCAATGCCAAGTGAGTGGCTTGTAACTGGTTGAAAATGATACTTTGTCTCTAAATTCAGGAATGAGTGCATTAGTGCAGGTGTCGTGTGTAATTACCTAACATGATCATTCAAATGTGCAGTTTGAGCATTGTGAAGAAAAGGCCCGGTTATGATTATGGACTAGTAATGCTTAAAGTGCCTCGAAACAAGTAGCGATATTCGACGTGTTGACGTAATTTCCACTGAAACAGGAAGTCAGGGCCGAGACATGTTGAGTAGCACCGCCCCCTTTTTTAAATAGCCAATCGTTCAACAACGGCAGCTTCTGCAAGGTGATATTTATAATGTCTGAGGCGGGACATTTCAGATTCTAGAGAGGATTCAATTGGAAAGAAAATCTGATGAGAAGCTGAAGTGCAGCGTGATGTCATCAAAATTGCTGATCCGTATCGGCGGTAGAGAGAGAGCCTGTACGTTTTGAACGCGTATATCTTCTAAACGTGAATTTGTGAATTCCATTGTGTGGCAGAAAATAGTCGCCATTTTGTACATTTCTTCTTTTCATCCAAATCCGTCAGGGAAGGTCTTTACAGCAACATGCTGGCAGACAGCTTCACTACACCACCGCTACTTCTAGTGTTCTACAAGCGTCACTCCAGCATTGAGCCCATGTGGCATGTCAGACATCTCGGTAAGTCTTTCTAATGCTTGATCTTAAATACTTGAAATTGAGGAGCCTGAAACTGAGGAATATTCCATGTTTAGACTTTTTTTTTTTTTTTTTTTTGACCCCGGGGTTGTTGAGTTGGTCGGCAGATGTTGATTAATTTTCTGTAATGGCAGTAGTTTGGCAGAAACATAACTATCGACAGATAGTTGA
Organism: Ictalurus furcatus; assembly: GCF_023375685.1. Classification (NCBI taxonomy): domain Eukaryota; kingdom Metazoa; phylum Chordata; class Actinopteri; order Siluriformes; family Ictaluridae; genus Ictalurus; species Ictalurus furcatus. The sequence goes on from NC_071275.1 coordinate 17,125,071, forward strand.
ACAAAAGATGTGTCGTTTTGTTTAATATATATTTAAAAAATTGTTAGTGTTGGCAAATGCTGTGGGAGAAGAGGAATACCATAACATAATTTCGTTATAAGGGCACACCCTTAAGTGTTATTTCTTATTTCATTAGCAAGTGGTTTATTGACCGTGATCTGATGTTTTCAGGAGCCTCGGGAGCTGCAAATCGTTACTCGTCGCAGTTCATCAGTGCAGCTAAACTCCTCCACTGGAACGGACATTATAAGCCGTGGGGCAGATCCTCGTCGTACGTCGATGTTTGGGACAAGTGGTACATTCCAGATCCCACCGGTAAATTCCATCCAATCAGAAGACACTCGGGGGACAAGTAAAGACTTGAAGTTAAATTATCCTAACACTTTGCACAAATTCTCTATCTGGTGGTTTTAAAGCTCAAAAGGGTGTATGAACAACGCCGTTTCTTTCAATTGGCAGCATGCACAATATAGTTGAAGCGATTTCATTGGCAATTCGGCTTGAAAACTAGTTCACACTAAGAATTAGGAATTAAAGTGGCGTTCGGGGTGATGTATAGATAGAAGTTCAAAATAGCTCAGTGTGTCTTTTAAATATATTAAGTATTTCATTTCTCCCGCTTCCTTTTTGGCTTCGGGGTGCAGTTATAGTGACGTAACAATTCATCTGGGCTAACCAACTATTTAAAGAGCCCTCGAGATAGCAATATCAACGACAGCATCTCAAATCAGTATTAAAGGCTTATGTTTAATGTTTAACATTTCATTCCACCAAGGCCAGCTCAAAGCTAGTCAAAACTAACTTCATACACAAGATCATACATAGGCCAAAAACACTAAAAACGCTACCTCAATCCTTATTGCTTACATTCAAAAACTCCAGCATTTTTCAGATGGATTTTTTTTTCTTTAATCCATTTTGCTAAGTATGCAGTTGTATTGATTTCCACATGTATTATTTTAAAGCATGTTTTTGTATTTTTTTTTGTCTCACAAGTACATCGAGCACATTTCCATTTCAGCTTCAGTGTTACTTGTTTGGAAGCGTGTGCCAACAAATTTGTACATACGAAAGCAAATAATTCTATATTTACTTATTAAATAACATTAAGTAACATCTGTTGATTTGTTGTGTGGTTATTATTTAACACGTTACTCCTGTTCTTTAGTTGTAAAGAATCTTCATACAGTTAACATTTTAATGTAGCAAGGTTGACTATGTAAGTAATAAGAAAATGGGACATCCAGAAGATTTGTTTTTAGAAAACTGTCATCATAGACACTGATTGGACCTTGGACAAAGACACTTGTGGCAAGAATTCACGTCGATTGGACAGACGGGTCCATATTTAGGACCAATTTTAGGTTTTATCCTATTATGAGCACTACCACGTGGACTACCAGTGCGTGGTACTACCAGTAGACTACCAGTGCGTGGTAGTACTATGAGCACTACCACGTGGTAGTACGACTACCATTGAGAACATACTCAAGTGTGCCAAGTTTGGTGAAAATATTTCATTCCATTCAAAGGCTATAGCTTTTTCAGTAAAAGTAGCCACACCCTCTGCAAATGTTTTTGCCTGTAGTCATGGCTATGAACTGGAAGTTAAAAAAAAAAAAATTTGGACAATTATTCTTCCAAGGAGTCCAAACAAATGTCCTACACTGGTTTTATTTTGGTTGAGGAGGAGACCTAGGATGATTTTCCAATAACAGCATGTCCTGAAGTGTTATTCCTCTTATACCACAGCGATTTGCCAACATATTACAACACTATTTAAGAAAGACACTTATTGCATCTGTTTATTGTTGTGGAATGTCCATGTAAACATCAACAGTTCCACTGCTTTGTTTTGACTTTTTTAAATAAATAAATAAATAAATAGCTTATAGCAGTTATACTGAGAAACCACAATAGATGAATTTCTCTGTCCTAAAGACTTTACACTGACACTGGAGACTCTTTTCATGTGAAATCAATCTTCTAACAGAAATCTTGCTGTTATACAAAAACCAATCGAAATGTCACAATTCTGACCAATCAAAACTGAGAATTCAACAGCACTGTGGGAGAAGATTTATTTTTAAGAATTAACATTCAGTGCAGTTGTGATCATGATGTTTCCTTGCATGGTTATAGACATGACACCGGCACTGGACATATCAGAAGGTCCCTTAAACTTTCAAAAATGAGAAGAGACACTTAAAAGCACAGAAAATTAAAAGTTAGTTTAATTACCCGTCATATATACACAACTGGTTCTGTCAGATCAACAGAAATGTGTTTTCAGCCAGATATTAGTTAATGGATTATACAGATATGCCATGTATATCACAATCGACACACAATGACTCTTCCAGGTGAAATCTATTCTTTGCAGATGCGACATCTTATACAAAGTCTGTGCTGAAATCGTAGGCGTAGTCGTCGTTCTTCTGCGCGGCCAACAGATCGATGTTGAAGGAAGCACGGTTTGTGTTTCCTTTCTTCTGGTTACCTACGAGTGAGGAGACGGGTAATAAAATGTTTACCAGCTGCAGAATGACTCGTTAATAAGCGAGCCATTTGAGTTTAATCAGGTGTGTTAAGAATAGGACATGTTTTTTCTTTACTACTTACATGTTTTCTGAGTTTGGGTCTCCTTTGGGTCGGGGGTCTCGATCTAAAATGCGTTTCGAGCATGAGAAAGAAAGAAATTAACACTGGAAAAGAATGAAGAATCTTGATACAAGACAACCGGGTCGTGTTAAGTTCGGCAAGTTAAAGTGGCCAGCGATGGACAAAAGATCAGTAATATTGATGAGTTCAGAGTTGGATTAGAAAGTCATCAAGTATATATGACACAATGGACTCATCATGACTCATCACTTGCACTCACGTCTTGGGACTAAAAGTGCATTTAGCTGGCAGTCTAATCATGAATTTTTACTCTAACGAATCTATAAATTAAAATTGGGGGAATTAAAAAAATATAAGTACTGTTAAAGCACACCTGTTATGGTTTTGAAACGTGTCTAATTTTGTTTTAAAGGTCTCATACAATAGATTTACGCGCATCCAAGGTAAAAAACAAACAAACAAACAAAAAACAACACTTTAACGTGCTCATAATTTAAACTGCAGCATTACCTTTTTTGCCTCCAGTGTCACAAACGACTCGTTAAATGATCCGTTCTAAAGGATTCGTTCTAAACTCCTCCTTTCAGACAGCATACTCTACTCTGATTGGTCAGATGTCCCAGTCTATTGTGATTCTCCCACAGCGTGCTACCACTTTTAGCAGATGTCGAATAGGAAACGCCCACTACCATATCCAGTTTCAGCTCCAGCTGTTCGCGAGCAGCCGATGAAGACCAGAGACGGGGTTTTTTGTTACAAACCAAAACCAGGTTAGTACAGGAAGTAAAGTCTGGAATCACTAACGGCTCGTTTCAGCTGTTCGGAATCACTTCCTGCTTTTGGGAGTCAATAACTCTGTCATGCGCTTTGATTTTTTGAAACTTTGCAGATGTTTTTTCATTCACAAACAGCTATACAACACACTACATGAAGGGTTATATCTGAAAAACCATAATAGGTGCTCTTTAACAAACTTTAGATGACTTCTAGTCTTTTTAACCTGAAAATCGTGAATTCCCAAAACTCAATGTTGTTTATTAGGGCTTTGCTCCAACTATACATTTTGTATTTTTGTTTGATGCCCATATAACGTCAACATTTTAATCAAACTCGTTCACTTTAAATGCATTCAGGCTTAGTCTTTGAAAGCACACCAACGTACCATTTGGAAAGTTATTATGGGCTAACTTTTTTTTTAATCCAGAAAGCAGGCTAGTTAAGACATTGGCAAGAGGAACACAGCATGACTGACCTGAATCTTAAAAAAACACTGGGGTCTAAAGGTTCTTTCATGTCAGGCATTTGATATAATGCTACCTCAGAGCAGTTTACAATGAATGTGTTTGATTTCTGTTAAAAAGAAATAAATTAGGATATAGTGTACGTTGTTATTGTGAACAAGCTGCCAGTACCCAGCCCTACTGTTTATAAATCTGTCCAAGTACCTCCTCGATGTCCTCCACTTCTTCTGTTTCCTCAAGTATGTCATCATCATCATCTTCACCATCGTCATCCTCCTCCATCTCATCCTCCTCCATCTCCTCTTCTTCCTCCGCTGGTGTGTGTTTTTCTTCCGGGATTTCACTGACATTCAGAATTCCAGCAGTCATGCCCTTTGAGTTGAACACTAGAGTGGCAGAAAGTTTTGGATTTCGCACACCTAAGGTGGGGGGACAGGAAAAACAACCTGAATTAACCTCTACAACAAGCAGATTGACAAAAAAAAAAAAACTGTCATGAAGCAATAATCTTTCTAAATGAAACACGATCTGAAAAGGCAGACAGAAAACAGGAGATGGAACGTACGTTTAATAATCTGCTCGTTGGCCATTTTCAATCGGTCCAATTCGACACCCGTCTGCATTTCTGTAACCATGGCTTCAGTGAGGTGTGGAGGGAGGCCCTCTCTCTCTGGCACTTTGCTATAGAAGCTCAGTTTAGCTCTGCCACAAACACGTACTTCAAATTAAGCAATTATCGGTATAATTATTATAATAATAATGTTACTTAAAACACTGGACCAACGTCAACAGATTTGTCGATTCTCTGTCGTTCTTTATAACGAGTGAATACACTTGACTGATTTTACGTCTGAGAATTTCCCTCACAATATTGAATTAAAACTGAGCCCTAAACTTTAAACATGTAATACTAGTAAAAGGCAAAATCAGTAGTTAAATATGTAATAATAAAGCAATGTGTGCACTTCATAGGGTACATCATTGTTATAAATAAATAAATAAATAAATAAATAACCAGCTCACCCGGTCCAGTCGTTGAGAAACACCGTTGCAGCCTGCTCCGTGTTGGGCAGCGCACCTTTCTGCAGCAAGCCACGCTTCTGGGCGAAGAAGGTCAAAAACTCCAGAGAATTTCTGTAGTCGGGGACGTTGTAATACAACATGATCTGAAGATGAAACATTCAGACTATTTTTGGAATCTGGATGCACTGATATTATCCTTCTACTAAATGTCACAACATTGTCCAAATAGTTAAAGTAGAAAAGACCAGGAGACGATTCAGTTTCTCTCAGATACTTGGATGTCTGGGAACTGGATTTCTGCAAAGGATTCCTGTTTACTACGGCTGAGACATGCTGCCTGACATCCACACTTAATGTGGTAAGTCAAAACTGAGATAACACTATACAAGTGCAGTGACGGACAGAAGCAGCTTTCTACACAGCTCATAAATAACCAAAACTTATTCCTGGGTAGATCAAACAAAAGGAAGACAAGAACAGGGCACGTCACTCCTTCATTTCTACACGACTCACTTGCTGCTGGTTGCACTGTTTCAATACAGTCTTGACAGCGTCGAGAGGACTCTGCTCTTTACTGTCCAACTGCAGACTCCTCAGCACCAGCTTCTCCCCGGAGTTCGAAGGAGCTGCCACTATGGCTGGGCTGTCGATCATCTTCACATTTTTAGAGAGGTGCACTTCCTGCATACATCTGGATAAGAAAACGACAAACACAATGCTCAATCCCAGCTTTTATTTAATCTGGGCAGTTAAAAAAAAAAAAAAAAGTACGCTTTGAAGCTCAGTGTTGGATTGAATTCAGACTCCATTGGTGATGGTCAGATCAATTCGGTTCATCATGCTTCGTAAAGATTCCCCACAGCAAAAAGTTCCCAGTCCAGCCACAGACGCTAATTTCCGTATAAAACCATGCTGGGAAATTAAGGGGTATAGACAACCAACTCCCTGAATCATGTATTTGAATCGAAAATTAAACAATAATGAATTAAAATTATCATTGAAGATGATTAGGAATATTTCAGCAGTAAAGCTGCGATATCTCTCTCTCTCTACAGATATAAATAAAGCCTTAATTGGTTATTTTTTATGCTTCTTTATAACGATAAAGTACTGTTCAGTGATATGGTTTTTATTTGTAAATTGAAACGTCCTAGACTGAATTGGGAACCTCTGATGTCTAGCCCAGATTACAGTAAATAAACTCACTTGGTCAGTCCTGGCTGTACTCCAGCATTACACGCTCGGATGCCTTTTAAAGTGTTAATGATGCTGCTCTTTCCAACATTCGGGAAACCTGAACAAATGCAGATAAATCGCTATTTAAAAACAAGTGCTTATTCCACAGAAACGAATCCTAAAATAAATGTCAAAAATCTAAATAACGCAATCAGGAAACTCATCGCTTTATGAATCTAGAATCGTAAACACGAGTTCAAATCGACGCCTTACCGACGACGCCGACTTTCAGCATAGTCTCACTGCTTTGATTGTCGGCCAACTGGTTGAGTGTTTGCATGAGAGAATCGCAGCCGAAGGACGCTCCTGCTTGGGTCTGCTCGATGATACAGTTGGCGGCCCTCTGTTTCTTCTCAAGCTAGAACGATCCAACAGATAACGGGATTACGCTCATCAGAAGAATGCTCCGAAAAAAGACACCAAGTTTTGCTGGTTTATACATACCACAGTCCTGTCCTGGAGGTGTGCGGACGATTTGAAGGCAAACGTAGGACACTGCGTTTGAAGAAATTGCACCCAGTTCTGCAGATTGTCTTTGGGCACAAGATCTAAATGGCAGAAAGAATGAAAATAGCTCAGCTTGCTTTCTTTCCTGGTTAGTCTCAACAGCAGGAATTGTGACGGTGCACCGGTCACACACCGATTTTGTTTAGTACAAACAGCAGCCGTTTCTTCCCCTCGTGTTTTAACACGGCTTCCTCCAGCTGAGGACAGCGGCAGCCCATAGGGTCCCTGGAATCCAGGACTTCCAAGATCACATCAGAGGCCTCAATAACCTACGGAGGACATGACATAACGTAACGAGCACAAACAGCACGTGGACGATTGTCCTGAAATGGGATTTGTTCCCTTACATAACGACGACGTTATAACACCTTCTGAAAGATCAAAAGCGAGCGAGTTTCACCTTATTCAATTCGCTGCATCTGAACTTCTTTGAGCTTTTCGATTTTGCGACAGCCGCCCTCGCTACCCTCTGCGCCTTCACTTTCTCCTCCTGGAAAATAAAAAAAGTGACAACGACAGCATAAAAACTCCAGCATAATCACATGAGTAACATCTTATATTTGCATTTCTCCACTTGGCCAATGTTTTATTTTAATTTTTTATCTAAAGCGACTGACAAGTCAGGCACGTTTCACACACGGAGAAACCCTACGTTCACGTCATCGCCGGATTACGATTACGACAAAGCTGCATGCGCGGAACATCTGATTGGTGCAAAACAAATGGCAACGTAATGACGTAGTTTTGACAATACTGACGTCATAAATACTCCATAGTTTCTAATACTCGTAGGAATTGATTGTAAGAAGTAAAAGACCTCTCTGAAACATGCAAATTGGGCTGGCAAGGATAAAGGATTATCTGGATGGTATCCGCCACCCTGTACCACCCTGTGTAGCCACGCCCCTTCACATAACCATTAAAAGGACTTATTTCCATTTCAGTGATCGTAACTATTACCATGAACATCACCAAATCACCTTTTTCACTTTCTTTTTCTTCGCCCGCGTGTCCTCACCGCTTTCTTCTTTACTCTTCTTTCTCTTCCCAGCTCGCTCCTTCTGCTTCGTCAGTCTGTTCTTCTCTTTCAGCTCTTCAAGCTACACCATGCAGAGAAACCGATGAGTCAGTCAGGGAAATAGAACGATACATAATGCACACCAACAAAAAAAAAACACAACAACCACGGAGTCCCACATGTCATTCAGGTTCCACCTCTTGCTTTCTCTGCTCCGCTTCTCTGAGGACTTCCTCCTTAAATGGTGCGCTGTTCGGGACGCCGATGTCCTTCTTGATCTTCCGTCTGATTCCGCTCTTCTTTGCCTCTTTCCTGACTTTTCTGTGATGTTCTCGAATCTAGTTGAAGGTGGCGAGAAAAAGATCAGAGCTGTCAAAACTGAACTCAAATGGATGTCTGATGGTCATACAGACCGCAATGTAAGAGTAGAAAGCGTTACTTCATACCCTAACCCTAACAAGTGCACTTAGGGAGGGGGGGAAAAGGGGGCATTTGTGGTGTGATATAAAGCAAAACATGCTGAACCGGTAATTATTAGTGAAACTAACTACATAACCACATTATATATGCAGAGATCTTACCTTTTTCTGGATTTTAAAACGTTTAGCGCAGGACATGCGCTTACTCGCCTTTTTTAACTCTAAAAAAAAAAAAAAAGAAAGATTATGTACTTCATCATTAGCTTCTTAGCTTAGTTAGCTCATACTGTATCATTCACTCTCAAACTAAAACATGGCAAGAATTAATTCAATATATAACGCTTAACCAGATAAACAAAGACATTTTAAAATACAATAAATTCTTTAATGATTCTTAAAGACTCAATTCTGTGATTAAATAACATATATATAACCCCGCTTACTTGGTCGCTTCATGCTTGTCGCTGCCACGCGCTTTCCTCGCACGCGGATTCGATTCTCCGTGCGAAGCTTGTCTCTCTGTCAGTTTCCGGTTCCGCTTGCGCTTGTGCTCGCGCTATAGAATACTGCAAATGGCGTGTGTTTTTCGCACCTGTATTGCGCCGAACCCCGCCTCTATACTATCAGGATTGGTCTACAAGCTGCACGGAACGTTACAGCAGCCTGTGTATTATTTATTAAAACATAAATATATATTTTTTAAAATTATTTATTTACTTTGCATTACTCAGAATTTTTTATATATATATATATATACATATGATTTCATATCTCTTTTTTTGACAATTGTAGTCATTGTGAAACATGTAGAGAAAAAAATAGATTATTTAAAGTAAATTAAACTCGTTTTAATTTAATATTTTTTGAATTAATGATTGATTCTCTGAGTGTTTTGTAATTTAGTGTAATATGTATAACTTCTTGCTGTTTGTTATGATGGTACTAGGATGTCTTCTATCTTCTACTTATTATTATTATTCTTCAGTGGTCAGTTATTATCATCTATATAATGTCACATTAGGACCTACACATTCATTACTTGTTGTTCTTTATATTTAATAAAACATAAAAAATAATACAAATGAAAAATAAAATAATACAAAAAATGTCAATCTAACAACACGCGTTCCCATTTTATTTATAACCGTTGTTTACGTTCTGTGGTTACTATGGTGACAAACAGTGAACGACTTCACAACTGCCCAATCATATGCCGGCTTGACAGTCCGAGAGCCAATCCGAGCGCAGGAGGCGGGATGTCCTGGTATACGGGTGCAAAAAAATAACGTACTCCAAATGGTTAATTTTTTTCTCTCCCTCGTAATAAATCAATCAGGCTTTTGCGAATGTTTTGCTCACGTTCTCAAAGACGGCTGAAAAGAAACTGCAGGTAAGGCTCGTGTAGCGCGGAGAGGGTTTCCCCACCCCGCTACTTCAGCTGGTCACGGTTAGCTAGCATCGCCAGTGTTGAATAGAAAAGCGCCGGTGAAGAACAATCATCGGCTAGCTGCTAGCTCGGGCTACGTCTGAAGGAAGATGCATACTAGCGTACTGGGTAGTGTGCGAGTAATAAATAGTACTGGGGGAAACGGCGCGGTGCTTTGACATGCTATGTAGGACGTTAGTGTGCTGTTCTGGACGTTGCCTTTGTGTTTGTGTACCGTAGCGACGCTGTTAAGGACCTGTCACCCAAACACTTCACTTCAGCCGCACAAAACCCTTCTGCAGCACTAATTATATCAGCTCTGCAAAATCCACAGCTATTAAAAGGTTTATGAAGGTTTTCTGTGCATGCATTTATCTTTGCAAAGTAAATATGCATGCATACATGCATGCATGCATGTGTGCAGCCTTGCACATGAGCCGTTATGGCATGTATCACAAATAAAATCAGTGCATAATGAGACATTATCCAGGAAATGATCTAAAAGAACCATTCGAATAAAAGGGAAGAAATAATATTAAACACAACATCATGTGTGAAGACACCTTACTTTACTATTAAAGCCTGCTATAGTCACACCAGGTTTTAGAGTACTAATAGGTTGTCTGTACTGATTTAATTGTGGGTAGAGACCAAAAGATTAAGGTTGTTGGTACAAGCAACAGAAATGAGCTTCCTCCTCGAAGAAGCTGAATGATCTGGGAAAGTCGGAAGCAGAGCTGTTGCTCTTCCAAATTCGAGAGGAGATAGTTGATGTGGTTGGGACACCCTGAACGTGTCTCGCCAGAGCCATATCTTTCATGTCCCACTGGAGATATTATATCACGCAGTTGACTTGCGAACGTCTGGGGATCCCCCAGGAGAAGCTGGAATCTTGTCAGCCACGCCAGGCTAAGTGGAAGGAAAACGAACGAGGACCCTGAGCCGATTCTTTGCAAGCTTCTAATTTTAGCGTTTTGTTTTGTATTTTTATCTAGGAACCTTCACCTTCACATTCAGCATGGGCTCTAAGCGGAGGAGGGCCACCTCCCCGTCCAGCAGCGTGAGCGGTGGAGACTTTGAAGACAGCCAGCCGGCGCCGACCTCCTCGTCCAGCCGCAAGAGAAGAAGAACAGCGAACATTCCTACGGTTGATCCTGTGAGCAGCTCGGTGTTGTGCTGGTTTTCCTCATGCAAAGAGGAAATGAAAGATTGTAGGACGTTTCGTTTATTTTACGAGCTTGTTACGAGTCTCGGCGTATTTACGTTGCGCCGTTTAATGATTCAAACAAAAAAACATTTTAACTACTTTTTTATTTTTATTTATTTGATCTACATGTTCTTCATCTCAAATTGGATACAATATAGACCACGGTTGAATTTTTCATTGAAAATATGTATGTAAAAACCCAATCTTGATTTGTAGTGCCTTCATTCAGAATCGTTCAGAAAGTTCAGAACGTGCCGGATTTCTTATCCGTTTCTGGTTACATTCCACGTCGTGGAACATCCCTAAATCATGTTAGTTCCCGTTATCACGTTCTCTCGCAAGCTGTTAAGACAACTTATGTTATAGAGAAATCGGAAACTGCACAGTCCTCTGTCCTGAAGACTTTTACGTGGCGGAAATCATACTGTTACAAAGTGCTGGCACTGGAGACTCCTTCTGTGAAAGCCATACAAGTCTCATTGTTAGTCTTTAGTAGGAAAATAATAGATTGAGTGCTTTTACAGTTGTAAAAGAGTGAAGGAAATATAATAATGCAATAATAAAGAAGGGCTTTAAGGCTTCAGGGTGTTGTATGGGAAAATATGGATACATGAATATGTTTCTCCCTAATGTTACACTACCTCACTCTAGCTCTGTCCTAGACTAGTTTTATTTTGGCAAATACAGTAGATTTGTCTTACACGTGCTGTCTGTCTTCGACCCCTCAGATAGCAGTGTGTCATGAACTTTACAACACTATCAGAGACTATAAGGATGACCAGGGCAGGATGTTGTGCGAACTCTTCATCAGAGCGCCAAAGAGGAGGTAAGACACACACACACACACACACACACACAAAACTGATCTAATATGTCACTTGATCATTTTAGATCAAGTCATTTTGGCTGAGCTGAAACTGAAACGTTACACCGTGTTAGACAGAGAACGAAACCGTACGCTCAGGATACTGTGCTGGAAAGAGTGAACAATAATCCTCGGCAATTTCTCCCCCAAAGGAACCAGCCCGATTACTACGATGTGGTGTCACAGCCTATCGACATGATGAAGATCCAGCAGAAGCTGAAAATGGAGGAGTACGATGACGTGGAGCAGCTCACGCTCGATTTCCAGCTTCTCTTTAACAACACTAAGACCTACTACAAAGTAAGCCGTCATTCTATAGAGGGTCTATTAGCTACCCTAAAAAATATACAGTATATCACATATACAAAGGCTTAATACTGTGGTTAGATTTCAAGTCATTTCCATTTTTGCTTATTGCAGTTTAAATAGTTATTTTAAATAGCGTATATTTAATTATGTCTTAATCCTAATCAATATAAATAAAGTAAACATAATTTAAACATAACAGTATGGGTAAGCTTACCTAAAAAAAAAAAGGCTGCCATAATATTATATCTATGTATATGTATACGTATGTATGTATACTTGTATCCATGTGTGTGTGTGTGTATGTGTATCCATATATATACATACATATATATGATGATACCTTATGCCAGAATTATTGGCACCCTTCCTGAAAAATCTATGAAATGATTAACACTTTAGCACCGTAAACTACAATGTTAAGTCATCTTCTGTAATTATGTTTCTCCCACAAAGCACAAAATTTCAAACTTTATTCATATTTAAATACTGTAGTTAAGGTGTAATACAAATTATTTTAGTTGAATAATTACAATTTCGAACAAAAATAATTGTGAATATAATTTATTATTATTTCATTGCTTTATATTATATAATTGTATTATTATTTGAAATAATCGTATCTATTATTCAATCATTATTGTGCACCCCTGGTTGGAAGAGTGAGCGCTAGACATATTTTCTCATTATTTTGAATATGGGACATAAAATGATGTGATAGGATATGACTAAATAAAAAAAAAAAATTTAAAAAGCCAACCCTCTCCTGTTCTGTCCAGCCTGAAACCCCAGAATACAGAGCTGCTTGTAAGTTATGGGACCTTTACATTCGCACCAAGAATGAGTTTGTGCAGCGAGGAGACTATGACGAAGATGATGACGACGGTGACGATGCGCGAGAAACTCCAGGAGGTGCCATGGAAGACGAGGCGAGAGTGGACAGAGAACATTTTCAAATTGTGCTTAAGATGATGCGAATAAAACAGTGCCGTGTGAGCTTGAGTAACGAGTTGTGTCCGGTTCTTCCTCAGGCTGCAGCCAGTCTTAAGGAGGTTCTGGAGCAGCTGCTCGACACGGTGTTGAAACACGGTGAACACGGACGACTAGTCAGCGAACTCTTCCAGAGACTTCCTTCTAAAATAGTAGGAATCTAATCTAATAATGATATAATATTATACTATATAATGTATTTTCACCGTTTTGCTTGATTCATTTGCAGCAATATCCTGATTATTACGCTATTATCAAAGAGCCAATAGATCTCAAGGCCATTGCACAAAGGATACAGGTATCTGTAATACAAATTTCATGTAACATATTTATCAACATTTAATTTCCTCTGAAATAAGATCTATTTCTTTTCTAGATTGGCTACTACAAAAGCGTGAATCATATGTCCAAGGACATTGACCTGCTAGTCAAAAATGCTAAAACATACAATGAACCTGGTTCCCAGGTGTTCAAGGTAATGTATAATGTATGAATACATTATAAGCACTTTTATCATTATAAAAAGCAATACATCACTCCCCTGAAGCTCATTATTTTCTTATAACAGTACTTTTTTTTTTTTATTCAGCAGTATTTTATTCCTCTTATACCACAGCAATTTACCACATCATTTAAGTTATAGTTTTATATTTATTAAAAGAATGGAACTGTACTTTATATCCATTTATAGTTACATTTAATGTTGAGGAAGATCTGCAAAACAAGTTCGTTCCTGTTATTGCTTATGTTACAGCATCTATAAACAGATGTTCCTTCACCAACCTCTTTTATCTTTTGAGTTTAATAGGACAAAAAAAATGGAGCTTGTTATGTTAATGAGAAACAAGAAAAATGCAAAGACCTCTGTCCTGAAGATTATTTCCTTGGTGGGAAAACTTAATGTTGCAAAGCGCAGGCACTGGAGACTCCTTCCAGACATGTTAAATAAATGTCTCCTTGATTCAATGATTATTTGGTTTTCTTTGTTAAAAAACATTTGTTTTTATTCTGTTTATTAACAGGTTTAGATTGTGACTGTTTGCCATACAAGACACTGTAAACTAGTCGTTACTATAGAAACAATACCGTATCAGAAGAAGTGCATTAATGTGAACCTCTGATTTAAAACTTGCAAAAGTTTTTTTTTCTTATTTCTGTTCTAGAAAAGTAGTCAACAGCGCTGTGGGACAATGTACAGTGGTGCTTGAAAGTTTGGTGAACCCTCGAGTGTTTTACATTTCTGCATAAATACGACCTAAAACAACATCAGATTTTCATCCTAAAAGTCGATAAAGAGATCCCACTTAAACAAATGAGACAAAATATTATACTTGGTCATTTATTTATTCAGGGAAATTATCCAATATTACATAACTGTGAGTGGCAAAAGTATGTGAACATTTGCTTTCAGTATCTGGTGTGACCCGCTTGTGCTGCAATAAATGCAACTAAACATTTCCGGTAACTGTTGATCAGTCCTGCACATCGGCTTGGAGGAATTTTGTCCCGTTCCTCAGTACAAAACAGCTTCAACTCTGGGATGTTGGTGGGTTTCCTCACATGACCTGCTTGCTTCAGGTCCTTCCACAACATTTCTATTGGATTAAGGTCAGGACTTTGACTTGACCATTCCAAAACATCAACTTTATTCTTCTTTTACCATTATTCGGTAGATTTCTCTTGAGATTCAGATCATGGACAGATGTCCTGATATTTTCCTTTAGAATTCGCTGGTATAAATCAGAACTCAATGTTCCATCAATGATGTCAAGTCGTCCTGGCCCAGATGCAGCAAAACAGGCCCAAACCATGATACTACCACCACCATGTTTCACAGGTGGGATAAGGAACTTCTCATTTAAACCAAAAATTCTATTTTGGTCTCATCCGTCCACAAAACATTTTTCCAGTAGCCTTCTGGCTCGTCCACAGGATCTTTAGCAAACGGCAGACAGGCAGTAACGTTCTTTTTGGAGAGTGGTAGCTTTCTCCTTGCAACCCTGCCATCCAGACCATTGTTGTTCAGTGCTCTCCTGATGGTAGACTCATGAATATTAGCCAATGTGAGAGAGGCCTTTAGTTGCTTAGAAGTTACTCTGGGTTCCTTTGTGACCCCGTGGACTATTACACGTCTTGCTCTTGGAGTGATCTTTGTTGGTCGATCACTCCTTGGGAGGGTAACAGTGGTCTTCAATTTCCTCCATCTGTCTGACTGTGGATTGATGGAGAACACACTCTTTAGAGACGGCTTTGTAACCTTTTCCAGCCTGATGAGCATCAACAACTCTTTTTCTGAGGACCTCAGAAATCTCCTTTGTTCGTGCCATGATACACTTCCACAAATGTGTTGTGAAGATCAGACTTTGATAGATCCCTGTTCTTTAAATAAAACATGTCATTCACTTACACCTGATTGTCATTCCACTGATTGAAAACACCCGACTCTAATGTCACCTTCAAATTAACTTCTAATCCTAGAGCTTATATGTAATATCGGGTCATTTTCCTCAATAAATAAATGACCAAGTATAATATTATTGTCTCATTTGTTTAACTGGGATCTCTTTATCTACTTTTAGGACTTATGTGAAAATCAGATGATGTTTTAGGTCGTATTTATGCAGAAATATAGAACATTCTAAAAGGTTCACAAACTTTCAAGCACCACTGTATAATTACAAATCCGATACTGAGATTGTTAAGTGAATCTTTGGGCAAAGCAGAATAATGTGTCATAATGAACCTACAGGATGCAAACACGATCAAAAAGGTATTTTCTCAGAGGAAGATGGAGCTCGAGCACATGGAGCCTATAAAAAGCAGCATCCGCATCAGGTTAGTTCCTCCAAACACGTGTTTCTTCTCTACCTGTAATGCAGGAAGCCGACAGAGACTGAGCGGTGCAGAAAACTTTGTATGCAATAGTGTTTGGTTTTGTTTTGGCTTAATTAGGAACAGAAAATCTGTGCACGGAGACAGACTCTCCTCAATTACCATGGCTTTACAGTACGGTTCAGAGAGTGATGAAGATGGCATCCTTACAGGTATCTTCCTCCTGATTACTGGCTATTATTGGTTTACAATTACAGCAGGGCATTTTAACACATAGACTTTTAATTCGCTCTGGATAAGGGTGTCTGCCGAATGCCATAATTATAAATGTAATTACTTTTAATTTAGTTTTATACATAGCACATACAGCTGTACGATTTCTACAGCTTGTGAAGGACCTCTTTTACAGTTCACATTTTAGCTGTCTAATACAGTGTATTAGAAATTGGGGAGAAAACTGGAAATTACACAATACATACAAGCTTCAAGTGCAGACTAAATTCAGCTTTAATCTGAGGGTATGTACTTCCAAATTTGCCAGATGGGGTATGAATTACAGCACTTTTCATGTGATCCCCCTCCATGAGTAATTGCACAGTTGGGTGCACAGCTGTTCCAAGGCCAGATGTGTGTCATTCCATCATTATTTCACTTACATATAAGCAGATTAAAGGTCTAGCGGCATTTGCGTTTGGAATCTGTTGCTGTTAACTCTCAATATGAAGTCCAAAGAGCTGTCATTGCTGGTGAACCAAACCATTATTAGGCTGTAAAATTGAAACAAACCCATTCAGAGAGATGAGCCAAAACATTAGGTGTGGCCAAATCGACTATTTGGTACATTCTTAAAACGAAAGAATGCACTGATGAGCTCAGGAACACCAAACGGCCCAGACTGTGGTGGATGACAGAGGAATTTTTCCCCTGGTGAAGAAATCCTTCACAACAGTTGGCCCTGCAGAACACCCTCTAGGAGGTAGGCATACTGTATCTGTGTTAAAGTCAACAATCAAGAGAAGACTTGATTACCAGAGTAAATACAGGGGGTTTACTACAGTAAAGACGACAACCATTGGTAAGCCTCAAAAGACCAGATTAGAGTTTGCCATAACGTTTTAAACAGTCTATATAGTTTTGGAACAACATCCTATGGAGAGATGAGACATATAACCGTATATAACAGAAAACTTCACCTTATCAACAATTAGACATTTCTCTGTTAAATTACAACTCTTTGCAAGTCAACATGAGTTCAAATGTCCCACCCACAAGGTTGTAATTATGGTTGTAAAAGAGTTTTGTAAGGTTTTAAAAGCTCTCCATGTGATAAATACTGTGCCTGTACCGCTGTCATCCTAGGCTCTGTGCATTATGACGAGGGCGAATCAGAGGCTGAGAGCATCCACTCCAACATGGACATGTCCAATCCCATCTTCCAGATGTACGAGGCTATACGAGGCGGCAGGAACAGTCAAGGGCAGCTCATAGCTGAGCCTTTTCTTCAGCTGCCCTCCAGGAAGGACTACCCAGACTACTACCAGCAGATTAACCAGCCCATCTCCCTCCAGCAGATTCGGTATGGTCGGGCTGAAGATGGAGAATGTAAATAATATAGCATAAAATAGGAATCGTAATTGCACCACCCAATAGGAACTCATGTATATTACTTATTATAGTTGATGTCTGTTATTCAGGGACGTATTATCATGCATAGCTGTTGATTTTTCGTATACCATTGTTTATGATAATGCTGTTGTAATCTGGCTAGGCCTTGTGCCATCACTAGAGGGAGGTAGAGAGCAAGCAGAAACATTGCTAGACCAGGTTCTGCCACCTGAGGGAGCCAGAGGGCACCGTCTTAATTAGTATAATCCGTAGTAATTGCCTCCACCTGTGCCTTTGTCTGTTTAAGGAGAGCTCCCCACTTGTTCAGTGCTCAGTCAATCTTGCTACAGGCTGGTGCGCAATTCTTAGTTGGCAACCGCTGGTAATAGTTTCTTGGGTACATCATGGTAATTTCTTTGGCTTCACTAGCCAACTCTCAAGTGCCCTTAGCTCTCAGTTTATGTACATATATAAAACATATTCCACTTCAGTTCAGTTATTTATATAGCGCTTTTAACAATGTAAGATATCCCAAAGCTGCTTTATAGAAATCCAGATTTAGATGACCAAGCCAGAGAATAACTCCCTCAGATGACATGAGGAAGAAATTTTGGGAGGAACCCATCCTCTCCCAATTCTGGGAGTCATTACTCACCCATCATCAATTATATAAACTCAAACAGTGCCAAGTATGTTGAAAGGCTCTTCAGTAAGCATCAGAGTCATTTCGTTAGAGTTTTCAATTTTAAATCTATAGTATCCAAGTTATTTACTGAGTAATGAATAAGACTTAAACTGTTTGAGGCAAGAGATAACCCATGGAAATCTTTATGGTATCTGTGTGGGGCAACAGCATCCAAACTTCCAAGTTTACCAGAACTCTCTGTACCCGTGAAACACCAGATCTGTGCCTTTACTTAAGAGAAAATCCATTAACAAAAGGCATGACTAAACAAATTGGTTTTCAGCCTATACTTAAAGATTGAGACACAAAAGGCTCTTCCCCCTGCTGTAGTCTTCATTATTCTGGGTAACAACAAGGACCTTTTGATCAAAGCAGTTGTCGTGGATCATTAAAAAAATCAATAGATTGCTCAGACACTTAGGCACAAGAACATTCAGTGTTTTATAGGTCATTAGTTTTTTTTTTTGTTTTGTTTTTTTAAAGCAATGAGAAGTTTTACTAGCTAGGGGTGATGTGATCAAACTTTCTGGTTTTAGTAAGGAACTGCAATTTGGAAACTGGAGCTTGTTTATGCACTTACTGGAACATCCAGACAGCAATGCATTACAATAGTCTAACCAAGAAGTAACAGAATAACAAACTAATTTTTTTAACATTACAAAGTGATATATTTCTTACCGTAGCATTATTTTTGAGATGAGAAAATGCTGTCTTAGTAATATTATCTACATGAAATGAGTGGGATGAGTAAACCCATAACAACTCCCCACCCCCCACCCCCCAAAACACACTCACACTCACTCACACACGCACACACCAAAAAAAACTCACTCATCCAGGGAATGAGATAAGGTATCAGCAACAACCTTTTCAGAGCCTTTCTTATGTTCCATAACTGTGCAGAAATGCTTTTAATTTTAATTCAACATTAAATGTTGAATTTTAGTTCACATTCGAGAAAGCAAAACAAGGGGGTTGTGATCAATAGGATCAGTAAACCACTGTAGGACAGGAATGGGAATCGAGAAAGGCTTCCAAATGTTGCTAATGCCGAAGTTTCTTTCTGAATAGTACTGTAATGCATCCTAGACTTGTACAACATCAGCCCCAGTGTCACATGCTTGTGTCAACCTCTAGTTTAAAAGGACTCATAAAGTCAGGAGCAGCAAGAACAGGAGCACAACACAGAGCATTCACACCGTCAAAAGCTTTCTGACAGTTACTAGTCCAGTCATATTCATCATGAATTTTTTTAAGCAGTGCCATAGATTCTCAATGGGAATCAGATCTGGACAGCTGTCCTTCTTGTGTACAGCGATAAGATGAAGAACAATGAATACGAGAGCGTGGAGCAGATGGACGCTGATCTGAATTTGATGTTTGAAAACGCAAAGCGCTACAACGTCTCCAACTCCCACATCTACAAACGGGCTCTGAAACTGCAGCACATTCTTCAGGTTCTCTCCCTAAATTGTTTCCCATTTTCTTTTGTCTGTAGAACGTTTGCTGTCGGTCAAGCTCAACGTCAAGCTGATTGACTCACTCGGAGTTAGTTTTTACTATTAATTTCAATCTAAAGGCATGTCTGTGTGTTTTTAGCTGAAAAGGAAAGAGCTAGGAAGGCGAGAAGATGAGGATGGCGACAGTATGCTGTCCTCCACCCTGTCAGATGGCAGCACCACCAAACGCAAGAGGTACAATCGTTCAGAATATATACAAATTTCAGTAAAGACTTGTAGTGTCCTTATAAGTCCTAGCATAGTAATTAAATAATACAGTTCCATAATGCAGTTCAAACGTTCTTTGTTTAAAAAAAATTGAGGTTCAAACTATTGGAATTCTGTTTTTTTGTTTAGTTTTTTTCTTCACGTTGTTGTCCTACAATAAATGTCCTGCAGTTATAAAAAGAACACAAAGAAGAACCGTTTGAAGTCTCTGTACCAGGCCGTGACTGAGGCTCGAGAACTGGGTACCGGTCGTAGACTCTGTGACTTATTCATGGTCAAACCTTCTAAGAAAGACTATCCAGACTACTACAAGATCATACTCGAGCCCATGGACCTGCGCACTATAGAACACAACATCCGCGCAGACAGATACGCCAACGAGGATGCCATGGTGGAGGACATGAAGCTGATGTTCCGCAATGCCAGACACTACAATGAAGAAGGCTCACAGGTGGACTATAAATGAAACAGATTGCAATGACAAAGCAGCGGTGGCCATAAAGTCTAGACTCTAGACACTAGTCTCGATGTAATCAGCTATGCTAGGAATAGGATTGGGAAAAAGTAAGGAATAAAACATGTTGTTCGAGGAAAATAATCGTTGACCAGGTTGTGTGATGCAGCGTTACACGGCGCAGTGTTACTTTTACCACTCTGAAGTCGATCCATTTTCTATAAGTGTTTTATTCCTTTAACACCACAACAATTCGCCAATGATTACCATTTTTATTGATTAAAGAACAACACGTCGTAGTTTTTATCCATTTATAATTGCATTATTTATTCACCAGCCTCTCTTTTTATCTCAAGAGAAAAAAACACAGCTTGTCAGAAACCAGAAAGCGCAAAATCCTCTCTCCTGAAGACTTTTTCATGTTGTAAAACTTAGTTACAAAGCTGTGTCACCGGAGATTCCCTCCCTAAATGTTAAATGAATGCCGCTTACAAAAAAACAAAAAAAAATAAAAAATATTGTAACGCCGGTTATACTTTTATGTATTAGAATATCCGGAACTACTGTCATAGCTGCTGTTACAGAAAATGAGACAATACCTTCTGACCAATCAGAATCGAGGATTCAACAGCGATGCACGTTGTATGAAATGTATTACTGTGTTATTAATTTATCATGTGAACTCTTGGTTGTGCTAATCTCACATGCTGGTTTATCGGTAGGTGTATAATGATACTAACACTCTGGAAAAGATTATGCGGGAGAAAAAGCGAGAACTCGGGCCTGCACCAGAAGACGAAGACATCATCTCACCAAAACTCAAAATAAGTATGTTACTCTGGCACGCACAAAACAAAAAAAGAAAAAAGACAGATTGTTTACCGCGCCTTATTTGTTTATCTGTGTATTTGTTAAAGGTCTACAGTTTGTAATAGAAGTAGATCAACTACACATACAAAAAAAAAAAAGCGAGGAAGTGTTTGTGTTTATCGGCTTGAGGAGCTGAGCATGACACCAGGAATATACCTTAAAGATACAGTTTGTGATTTTAAAAAGTGTTTTATAGACCTGTAATAATTTGCAGCAACGCTTTAGAATTGTTGTGATTTGTAATCTGTGTAGTGGATCTGGCTAGTTTCTTCATTTCAGGCCTCTGTTTGAATTTTTCTAGCCCAGAAATAGACTTCAACAACATCTGATATCTATTTAATCTCATACCCGACAGAATGATTTAACAAAATAACTTGCGAAATTTAGTATACATCATTTATAGTCGAGATTATACTATCTAGTCATCACAAGAAAGAATACATTAACAGCCACGATAGTAAATGTTTAAAAACGTAGTCATCTTTTATGTAATTCCAGGAAAGAGTGGCATCTCCCCAAAGAAGTCCAAATACCTGACGCCTCTGCAGCAGAAACTGAACGAGCTCTATGAGGCGGTGAAGAACTACACAGACAAGCGAGGCCGTCGCCTCAGCACCATCTTCCTGCGTCTGCCGTCCCGATCCGAACTGCCGGACTACTACCTGGCCATCAAGAGGCCTATAGACATGGAGCGGGTCAAAAGCCACATGCTGGCCAACAAGTACCAGGACGTGGACGCTCTAGTTGAGGACCTTGTGCTGATGTTTAACAACGCGTGTACCTATAATGAGCCTGAGTCGCTCATCTACAAAGATGCTCTGGTGCTTCACAAGGTCCTTCTGGAGACCAGGAGGGACTTGGAAGGAGGTGACGACTCCAACGTTCCAGACGTGCCTCGCCTCATCCAGGACCTGATTCGCAGCCTCTTCGTTTCAGTTCTGGGTCACCAGGATGACGAAGGTCGTTGCTATAGTGACTCGTTGGCCGAGGTCGCAGCCGAGGACCCAGCCAATCCCGACAGGCCTCGGCTGAACTTCGAGATCGTACGGGCTAATGTGGAGAAAGGGTGCTACAAGAGGTTGGATGTCTTCCAGGACCACATGTTTGAAGTGCTAGAGAAGGCCAGGAGAATGCATAGGTAAGGTTCCATAATCACTAGCGCCTTTTATTTATTCCCTTAGGTTTGTTTGAAACGCTGATAAAGAAATGGATTCCTTCACAGGACGGACTCTGAGATCTTTGAGGATGCGGTAGAGCTACAGCACTTCTTAATCCGGATCAGAGATGAACTGTGTAAGAACGGAGAGATCCTGCTCAGCCCGGCACTCAGCTACACCTCCAAACACTTGCACAGTGATGTGGAGAAGGAGAAGAAAGAGAAGCTGCCCAGAGAGTTTGAGGAAGACAAGCTCAAAAGGGAGGAGGAGAAAAAAGGTATGACAAGCCTTTGCCTTACTGAGGAACTATAATCTGTGTATTTACTATTTGAATTAGTATCTGCAATTTTCTTGTGGCTTTGTCCTTTTCACTCGTTGTGGGTGTTTTAGCATCATGAAATGGATTATTGCAAGAAAACTATCATTCAGTATGGGAACAATCATATATCATCACTATTTCTCTTAAATTTTCCACACCAGAAGCAGAGAAAAGTGAGGAATCATCTGCCGGGACTTGGCAGGGAGGCCTCCAGCGCACCTACAGCCAGGACTGCAGTTTTCGTGACAGAATGTATCACGTAGGGGACTACGTCTATGTAGAGCCTGCTGAGGCGAACCTCCAGCCCCACATCGTCTGCATAGAGCGCCTGTGGCAGGACGACACAGGTACTACACTCACAGGATGTGGATTACGTCAGGAAAACAATAGAACATTTGTGTGAAATCCTATGAGTAGGCTGGTATAGATTAAAGCTAGATTAAAGATACTTGTTATTAATATGAAGTAAGATATCAATAGGATTGAAGTGAGATCTCTTTACTCAGTCTTTTTTTTCCCCCCTGTAGGAGAGAAATGGCTTTATGGCTGCTGGTTTTACAGACCCAATGAGACTTTCCATCTCGCCACACGCAAATTTCTGGAGAAGGAAGTCTTTAAAAGCGACTACTACAATAAAATTCCCGTTAACAAAATTCTGGGCAAATGTGTTGTCATGTTTGTTAAGGTAGGCTCTTTTGACTGGGTTGTATATCCTTGCTGATAATGAAAAAGCAGAATGCTTGAACATTTTTCTCTATCTGTTTATTGTCCCTGCTGTTCTGTTTTATGATTATTCAGGAATACTTCAAGCTCAGCCCCGAGGGCTTTAGACCCGAGGACGTGTTTGTCTGCGAGTCCCGTTACTCAGCCAAAACCAAGTCGTTCAAAAAGATCAAGATGTGGACCATGCCTCTGAGCTCGGTCAAGTTCATCCCTCGGGACGTGCCGTTGCCGGTGGTCCGGGTGGCGTCCATGTTTGCACCGAAACCAGAAAGCGAGAAAGCTGCCGAGCCGACAGAGGACAACAAAATTGTAGCCTCGGTTATTGATAAGGTGAGAATCGGAAATGAGATGCAACAGAAATTAATATTCATGACTGTGCGATGATCAGAATATGATTTGTCTTTTTTTTGTTTTTTTTCTTTCTTGCTACGGTCGCCTCTGGATTGCTCGTTAGGGACCTACAGAAAATCTAGATCATTCCAGATCATTTGTTCATTTAACAAATGAACAAACATATAAACCATGAAATAAACCCCAGCTTCCTGACATGCTGGGGTATGGGAAGAAAAGAATTTCACTGTGTTGTAATGTATATGTGATCAATAAAGACTCGTTATCATTATCATGAAATACAACAATTACAACTCATCCAACTAGGCTCATAAGTAGCTATCCATGTGATTGCAGCGTGAATAATAAAAATATTGATTTGTGTGCAGGAGAAGGAGGACGTCCCTGTGGAGATGAGCAACGGTGAGCCGGGCTGTCAGTATTACGATCAGCTCTGCTATAACGACATGTGGCTCAAAGTGGGAGACTGCGTCTACATCCGCTCTCACGGCCTAGTGCGCCACCGTGTGGGCAGGTAGAGCGTTAACTCAAACGCACAGACTTGCTGTTTAGGACATTTGAAGTCTTTCATGGCTGTCTTTATGGCTTCTCATAAGCCTCATGCGATTACAGGCAGAAATTTCGATTTTGAAAGTGCCTTTGTGCTTGTGTGTGATGCGACAGGATCGAGAAAATGTGGGTACGGGACGGGGCCGCCTACTTTTTCGGGCCCATCTTCATCTATCCCGAGGAGACCGAACACGAGCCCACCAAGATGTTCTATAAAAAAGAGGTGTTTCTAAGCAATCTCGAGGAGTCCTGCCCCATGACCTGCATTACTGGTATCCTTTACTGCTCTGTCTCCGATTGTTTCACTAAATTACAGCTGTTCAATGAAACGATCCGTAGTTTGCCCAAAAATACTTTCATTCTAGTAGAAAACGCTGTCCCATACCTGGCTTGTCTGCTCCTCAGGGAAGTGCGCAGTGTCTTCATTTAAAGACTACCTGTCGTGCCGTCCGACCGAAGTGCCTGAAGATGACGTGTTGCTGTGTGAGAGTCGCTACATTGAGAGCGAGAAGCAGATGAAGAAGTTTAAAGGGCTGAAGCGATTCTCTCTCTCCGCCAAAGTAGTGGAGGATGAAATCTATTATTTTAGGTGAGTTCCCTTTATTATGTAAGGAATAAAACATGAAGGCCAAGGTCGATTTTTTTTTTTCGTCTCTCTCCTTACAACAGCATATCCCGTAGTGTTTTATTCCTCTTCCTCTACAGCAATTTGCCAGTGATTGCAATTTTCAATAATAAAAGAACAGCATACTTTTTTATCTGTTTATAATTAAGTTTAATGTTGCGGAACGTCCACAAAACAGATTACTTCCTGTTATCATTTAAAACAGTCTTTGCTTCACAAGTCTGTCTTTCTCTCACTCCTGTATCAGAAAACCTAAAATCACAGCTTTACTTCTGACCGTTACAACGCACTGACACTGGAGACTCCTTCCCCCCAAAAAATGCTGAATAAACATCTCATAGAAAACAATTACACATGGTTTTAGTAAATGAGCTGTTGCTATAGAAATGCCAACTTATTATAACAAGTGCATTAATGCAATGACTGCTGTTGTAGAAAATGAATCAATACCTGATCATATTTGAGAATGGTGTAAATAATGTAATGTAAATAATCTTAATGGTGTAAATAATGCTATAATTGTTAAATGAAAAAAAAATCAGTCACTTCACATCTGTTTCTGCGACAGGAAGCTGATCGTGCCTCAGAAGGAACCGTCTCCACTGCTGGACAAGAAGATCGAGGAGCTGGAGGCCAAGTTTGCCGACATGACAGACGAAGAGCTGGAAGACCTGGGTGATGACGATGGGGATGGCTTGGACGGCCAGGGAATGTCTCAGCTCCAGACGCCGCTACACAGCGATCTGGACATGTTGTCATACACACCGATACAGGTCACTGGCACATGTTCTAACTAGAGATCGACAGATATAGATTTTTTATAACAGATACCGATATTTGCATGTTTATGTGCTCGATAACCGATATTTATTTATTGTTTTGCTTCTGTTTTTGACACAGTGATAACACCATTGAACTGAACAAAGCATTTTATTTGCCAATTTCACTTCCTCCTTGCATACAAAACAAAACTCTTATTTATACACCAATAAATAGAGGGGTCTGAAAGAGTGCAAAAAATTAAAAACGCTATAAAAAGTGCGCTGTTACTAATGTTTTGTAACACATCTAATTTGTACATTAAGGCCTGCTATAGCAGTCCTGTGCGCAATTCTCAAAACGCACACAAGATGGCGCTAATTATCAGTGGATCCGATATTTAAAAAACTATAACCGATTATGGAAAAATGCTTAAATATCAGGAAAAATAACGATAAAACCGATTATCGGTCGATCTCTAGTTCTAACCAAATCAAGAAAGATTACACGGAGTGCATCAGTGAATCAGTGAATGAATAAATTATATATGTAAGGATGTCCATCGTAACTTGTTTTTTGTCGTACAGTCCACACCAAAATCCTTTAAGGGCCTGTCAAAGAAGGAGGGCGCGAAGAGGAAGATCAACATGAGCGGGTATATCCTGTTCAGCAGCGAGATGCGGGCGGTGATCAAGGCCCAGCACCCGGACTTCTCTTTCGGTGAGCTCAGCCGTCTCGTGGGCACCGAGTGGAGAAATCTGGAGTCGGCCAAGAAAGCTGAGTATGAAGGTGAGACGCCATTGAAATGAGGTAGTGAAAAAGGTAGTGTATGTGAACAAGGAGCTAAAACTAGTCTCCAGCACTGCAGCTATTGTACTATTATACTAAATAGGTTGTATAATACTATGTTCTGTTCACATCGAAATGGACCATTTATATTTACTAAAAATGAGACGATACTAAACAGCTATATCTTTTATTAAAATCTTATTTATGTTACTGATTAGGCCATTGTAATTCTGAAGCAAACAAATATACAGTATCTCACAAAAGTGTGAGGTCTCTAACATCCACCAGCTCCGTGATGATGATCATGGAGGAGTGGAAAAGGACTCCACTGGCAACCTGTGAAGCTCTGGTGAACTCCATGCCCAAGAGGGTTAAGACAGTGCTGGAAAATAATGGTGGCCACACAAAATATTGACACTTTGGGCCCAATTTGGACATTTTCACGTAGGGGTGTACTCACTTTCGTTGCCAGCGGTTTAGACATTAATAGCTGTGTGTTGAGTAATTTTGAGGGGACAGCAAATTTACACTGTTATACAAGCTGTACACTCGCTACTTTACATTGTAGCAAAGTGTCATTTCTTCAGTGTTGTCACATGAAATGATATAATCAAATATTTACAAAAATGTGAGGGGTGTACTCACTTTTGTGAGATACTGTATGTATACTACATATAATTTTAATATTAGTATTAAAGTTATATTGACATAGCAATTTATGAGAATTGTTTTGTAGCGCGAGGTTAAATTGAAGTTTGAATTATTGTGTATAGTTTTTTGTCCGTTTTTATTTTTTTTTATCAAACGTAAAAAATTGAAATCAAAAGGTCATTTTATTTTATTATCCCATTCCCTTCCTCTCTTATTTTCATACACACCTGACCTTAGGAATCCCAAGCATTAAAAAAATTCCAGATCAGAACCGGAAGATTAATCATTCAGGGTCAATTTCGTGTGTGTTTCAGAAAGGGCAGCCAAAGTGGCGGAGCAGCAGGAGCGCGAGAGAGCGGCTCAGCAGCAGAACTCCCCGAGAGCAGGTACCCCAATAGGGGCGCTTATGGGGGTGGTGCCCCCTCCGAGCCCTATGGGGATACTTAACCACAGCATGACGCCTATGGCAGGTAACCCCTCTCAGCTGCGGTGGTGGAAACACCACACTGGTGCCACACAGAGCCGCAATGAGAAGCCTAACTGCTAACACACTTTCTTTTCTCCAGTCATTCCAGTCCCTGTTTTCTCTAATTCATCCTGAATAATTTGCCTCTGATTGACTGTAATATTGAATGCAGCACCATGCTTCCACTGTATTAAAAATCTCCTACTCTTAGTTAATCTTTTAGTTAATCTGTTGCATGTGCATGAGTTGTATCAACAGACATAACCCTTAGCTGTTTTATTTTATCATCCCTGAGACAATTTGTTTTCTTTTGTTAGACTCAGCACATGATTTCTTTCTCCATAAGTTAGCTGCATGTCTTACTGATGCATGGATTTATTTTTTTTGTGTGTGTTGCCATCTTCCTTCCTTTCACGCCCCAAAGGCATGATGGGTAGCCTTCTTCGGCCACCCATGCTGCCGCTGCCAGGTCCAATTGATGGCTTTGTTAGCATGGCTGGCATACCGCCGCATTTGCTGCCTGTCTTACACCGCCATCTCCCGTCGGGCATGTACAGCTTCCCTGGCATGCCGTACCTGGGTAAGGACAGCCACATGCCCACTCCACCTGTGCAGTTGCTTCCTGTCTGCCTCTCGAACTCAAACTGGAGGGGCTACCTGTACCATAGGCTCAGGGGCTTGAATTCAAGCATCAATATATATCATAATCTAGCGTGATAGTCAGATATTTTCCAGTAGCACACTGTAAGCACCAAACATTTTGTAAATCAGTGCTGCAACTGCCACCAGGTTTTAAACCTGATTTCTTTAAGAGCTCTGGTTGAGTTCACTTTTGTAGGTGAAGTTAATCGCAAATATACACTGAGTCAGTGCTGTTATTCAGTGTGTGTGTTTGCTGCAACTGCTTTCCCAGGTATGAATGGAATGGGCCCTGGATCTGCAGGAAACCCCTATGGAGCCCAGGTAAATATGAATTAAATGATATGACAGACCATTAATATATAATTAACATCATTATACTATCTGTCTATCTATATATGTATCTATAGCTATATCTGTCTATCTATCTATCTATCTATAGATAGATAGGTAGAGAGAGAGAGAGAATAGTTATATATATTTTTTTTAGATTTAGAGACAATAAGGACTTTGTTAGCAATATGTAAAGTTACATTTTATGGTCTGTTAAAGCCACTCCTAAGAAAAGGACAGAAAGGAAGAAAACGAAAAAAGGAAACGGAAGAAAAAAATGAAACAGAACAACAGATCAAAAACAATGAACAGTTTGATGGTAAAATAGGAACGGATATACATGGGGGGGGGGGGGGGTAAAAGATGAGATCAATACAAAGAGAGAACTTCCACAGTTTTATTTATTTGATATGTTTGTAGAGTTGATATCCTTTTATAGCTTTTTCTTCAACTCCTCTTTATTTGCACTTCATGGATCACTCTTATGAAGGTCTTATTTTAGATCATTGTATATTAAGGGGGTGGGGCTTCATATTAAGCTATTAATTTCCATAGAAAATTCACGGTTCGATGCATGGTACAGACACGACTCTTCACATGGTGCAACAAAGCACTCACAGGTCCACACGCAGGGTCATGTAAAAGGTCAGAGCCCCACAAAACCAATAGAAGAGCAGTAAGCTAGTCAGTTCAGTGGTTTCTTCTCTTTTTTTTTTTAGCACTACTTATTCCTGCCCAAAACAAATAAGCTAAATAAATAACATTAGTATACATAGTCCAGTCTAAAAATTGAGATATATATACTTTTCCAAGAATGGCCCCCAAAATTGTTTCAGGAATGAGGACTTTCACTCCATATTTTGATTATAAGCATTAGCAGTGAATTACAGTGAAGTATCTCCCACTTTATCATGCACCTCTGTCCAGTACACATTTCAGAGGCTGTGTGTGTTTCCATAGACAGGCATGATCGGGGCCAATCAACAGGCCCCGCCCCCTTACCCAGGACAAGGCCAGGTAGGCCAGCCCTCCCTCCAACAGCCCTCCACCCCGATATTCGTGGCTCCTCCACCGAAACCACAACGGCTCCTCCACTCTGAGGCCTACCTGAGGTACATGGAGGGGCTCAACGCAGAGTCGTCTACTGTCAGCAAATGGGACCAGACATTGTCAGGTGAGGGCACACAATATTTTCTGACATCAGTCTACAACTTTTCCGTCTCGATTCGAATCCGGATGTAGACTCCGATCCCTAATGAGCAGGTCAGAGGAGACAGTGGTGAGGAAAACTCCCTGAGACGACATGAGGAATCAAATCATAAGGGAACCCATCAGACACCAGATATTGGGATGGTAAATCATTATAATATGCAGGTGTAGAAAGTTTGATGAAAAGATGTTCAGTATGAACAGATGGTGAGTAACGGTCCTGTGATGAGCACAGGAGAATCTTTACGATTCCAGCAGCAGTTCAAAATGTTCAAATCTACAGTACCGAAGTGAAATTATCCACCAAAACCAGGGTGACATTTGGGGGAACATCTTGCAACATCATTGTTTAATTGAAACAAATAAAGTTTCCTGCAGATTTTGTTCGTTAATTTGGCACTTTAATCACAAACATTATGCATACAGTGTGAGCGAAATGTCTTCTGGGTTGTGTGTGTGTGTGTGTGTGTGTGTGTGTGCGTGCATGTATTACCTCAGCTCGAAGGAAAGACGTACGCCTCACGAAAGAACAGGAGAGCAGACTTCCGTCTCACTGGCTGAAGAGCAAAGGGGCGCACAGCACCATGGCCGACGCCCTGTGGCGACTGAGAGACCTCATGTTAAGAGACACACTAAACATCAGACAAACATACAACATCCAAAACATCTAAACCAGTACAGAAGTGCCACAGCGGCATTGCACATATCAGTCTCCTAATCCACCTGACTAGACTCATCGGCTTTAACATCAATCTGGATAAGCTGAATCGCGAGGCTTCACGTGAAGGAAACAGTAAACTGTGGTACTCTGAGACCCGACCCGATTAATCAAAACCATTCCTGTTCATTCACTAACACAAGCGTCACCTTTAGAGTTCGAATGTGTTGTTTTGTAAAAGGTCCACCGTAGTCCTTTGTTTTCCTGTGTGTGTGTGTGTGTGTGTGTGTGTGTGTGTGTGTGTGTGTGTGTGTAATTTGACTCCTAGCACTTTGAATGAATTTGTGTTTTAGTTTGATATTAACTGTTGCTCTAAGATAGAGATTTTCATTGAATCTTCTACGACTGTTGATGCCTTCATTTTCCATGCA
Organism: Ictalurus furcatus; assembly: GCF_023375685.1. NCBI lineage: Eukaryota > Metazoa > Chordata > Actinopteri > Siluriformes > Ictaluridae > Ictalurus > Ictalurus furcatus. The sequence goes on from NC_071275.1 coordinate 17,155,763, forward strand.
CCATTTATAAGATAGAGACTTTCATACAGTGTTACGAAACAGTTGTCGATTACTTTATTTGTTTTGTATCCTTGGTTAGGAAAGTAAAATCGTCTTAATGTTGCCTGTGAGCATTTTGAATGCAGCTTTAGTTCAGTAAAGTGGTTCCCTACCAGAAGTAGGTGGGTTGTTTTTTTTTTTTGTTTTTTGGTGTTGCTGTTTTCACAAGAAGGGGTGACCTTCTTATATTTTCATTTAGATGAGCTTTAAAGAATTTCATACAGCGAATATCTGCTGCTGAACCAGTGCTTCAATAAAACTGCCATTCACAGTGCTTTTTGTCTCTTTTTTTTTTTAAAGTTTGCATTTTAAATAAAAACTAAATAGTTCTACTTTAAACTTCTTAAGAGGGGTCATAATCAGTACATCTTTACTGTTTATTGTTAGAAGAATGCACATGTATAAGTTGGACCCAAAAATTTTAATAGTTATGATGAAATCTATGCTTTAATGTATTTAAAGACATATTATTCCTCTTTTTTATATATATATATATATATATATATATATATATATATATATATATATATATATATATATATATAAAGTAAAGGACAAAAATAAATAACTACAAAACAAAAATAGAAAATAGTTCAATTGTGATAATTTAACCTCGGCCTTACAAAGTATACTTAATTTATTAAAATAAATAAATAAATAACATGAGAAATGCAAGAGCCATGTACACTACAACCTGGAATAGAATAAATCAATTAAACCATTATGTTAATAATTATTTTTTTATGTATTTTTTTGCTTGTTCGTTGTTGCGTCACTGAATGCAGGAATGAATGAGGCGTCATCCTTCCAGCAGTCCTACCCGTATTCCAATAAGTCCCGCCTCCCGCGCCGTGATTGGTTAGCATTTCATACTCTATGTAAAATTGTCCAATCAGTGGCGTGCGTGTAGGCGCTTACTACTAGCCAATCCTGGCACGATTTGTCGGAATACGGGTGGGAAAAACAACAGCTGGCTGCGGGAGTGGAGGACGGACGGGGCCTTTCTGCACTGCACCGTCTCATTCATATTCTTTTTACCCCCTAACAAAATTGTAACATAAGTATCCAAACATGCAGAGAAGAGGGATGGCGCTGCGTTCGTGCCGCTGGTTCTTGTTTTTTAGCGGGTTGTTGTGTGGGGTTTGGGCTGACGGCTTGGTGAATGAGGAGGTGAAGCGGACGCTGGACCTCAGCACGCACCTCGCGAAAATATCCGCCGAAATCCTGCTGGCGAACCACGGAGACTCCGCGGCGCACAGCTTTATCCTCGCACTAGAGCCTGAGCTCGCCCCACACCTCGCCTACATCGGAGCGTCCGTAAGTAGCGAAATATATCGCGGAAAAGCTGGAACATTACAACCTGTCCAGTCTGAAACGACGGCTGTATCCCAAATGTCTTTTTATTACACATTAGGTCCACTACATAGGGCGCGGATCGTATTCTACCTCCCTTACGTATGTAGGGAACACGAATATATTTGGAACTCGGCCGAAGTCATTTCGTTAGCTTACTAGCCACCGGCGCTAACTCTGCTAAACCTTAGCTCGAATGTTGTTTGTTTGTATGTATATATCACTGCTTCTTACCACGCGTTAATTTACTAATTTAAAATAGTGTGTAATAATCAAACAGCGCCGAATTCACTATTAGCTAGCCAGCTTCGACTATTTATTAGCGCTAGCGACTTTAGCATGAATTAGCATGTCATTTTAAAGCCTCGTTAAGTCCTTTCCAAAGCTTAAATAATAAGCCTGACTGGACGGAAGTGCAAAATGATAACGATGTTGATAGAAAACAATTTACTAGCTGTAATACGTAAGCATTGTTTTAATTCGTGTGCAGGAAGATGTTAGCATGAGCGCGTGCGTTTGCAGCGCGCCACTGTCTGCGTGACACGTAAGCGCTGTGTGTAGCAGACACTTCCGGGTTGCTCGCGCTGTGCACTTTGGCAAACTATACAAGACAAATAATAACCACAATTCAGATTAAACTACCACGTTATTAAAAACCAAATGTCTATATGTGGTGGTGTTTTTTTTTGTTTTGGTTCTTCAAATGCACGTGCTGCACTTGCAGGTCTTTGTTTGTTAACGTCTTGGGCTGAATCCCAAATGACTTCCTGTCTGAGTGCACTACCAAGTATACTTTACACTCCGGTTTCTTGTTCTAACCAGGTAAAAGGTGAAGAGGACGAAGATGAAGCTTTAGAATTGAAGGAGACGTCCATTAAAGGACAGAGGTGAGTGCTGATGTGAAGAGCACTTGAACTCCATGTGCATAACTGACTCTTGGTCCTGCTGCAAAATAAAATCCACATTTAACCTTCTCGCTCGCTGTGTTTGGTTCTCTTGCAGTGGGACGTTTTTCCAGGCGCAGCTGCCCTCGGCCCTGGCAGCCGGCGCCAAGCTGCGCGTGAAGGTGGAGACGGTGTTCAGCCATGTCCTCACACCTTTCCCCACTCACATCATGCAGGCTGAGAGGCAGCTAGTGGTGTTCCAGGGCAATCACTACCTGTATTCGCCCTACCCTACCCGTAGCCAGACCGCCCGCGTGCGCCTCGCCTCCAAAACCGTCGAGAGCTACACCAAGCTGGGCAACCCGAGCAAAAACGATGAGGTGATCGAGTACGGCCCGTTCAAGGACGTCCCTGCGTTCAGTCAGGTAAGCAGGACGTGATGGAGCCTCGGAGCTTCTTATTTATTGTATTTCACCTTGTCGTTTCCTCCTTTCCTAGCTTCCGTTTGCGTCTTAGGAGGACGAGAAAGGATGCAAAAACTACAATGAGGACAGGAGGGATGAAACATAATTACCTCAATGTCTGCATCACATGTGTAAAATTTAACTTTTTAGCCCAAACAAGACTCTGCTCATCACCTGACCTTGCTGTTGTTAAATCTAGGCAGATTAATATATATTTGTGCAAGGATTTCATTCATACCCATTCTTTTATTTAATTATAAGTACACATTTTGTTCTGTTTTTCGTCCTTCTTATTTGTTTTTTGGGAGAGGTGAAGGATTTATCTTAGACTTACGTGACTCACCTGCTAAAAAACAAAACAGACTTCCGTGCGTTTTCTGTTTCCTTGAACCTAACGTCTCATCATTCATTGATTCCCCTGGACACGTTTTTAAGAATTGGTATTTCCTAAAGATGGCAGACTTTGGCAGATTGATTTCCAGGTCGCAGGCTGAAGGATGTAGGTTCAAGGAATCAAGACTGCATCAGTTAGCACCTATTATGAAACGGTCTAATTTAGCATATGAAACTAGTTTTAATTTCAATATATTTTGGTTTTCTGGTATTGAGACACAACACCGTGTATTATAAGTGTGCATTGAATAAACAGTCCAGCAACAATCCGTGTGCTGCCTGGGTATCCTACCCAAGTTTGTATATTATTTTAAAATTTTAGATGCTTAATTTTTTGTAGACCATAATTTGTGACTCAGAATGTGCACGTTTTTGTTTCCTGTAGGACACCATGAAGATCCACTATGAGAATAACGCACCATTCCTCACTATCAGTAGCATCACACGCATCATCGAGGTTTCCCACTGGGGCAACATCGCTGTGGAGGAAACCATCGACCTGAGACACACTGGGGCTGACCTGAAGGGGCCATTCTCCCGCTACGACTATCAGAGGCAGTCTGACAGTGGCATCTCCTCCATCAAATCGTTCAAGGTGCGATCTGATTTCACACGCTGCCAGAATGCTTTTCTTAGCATTTTAATTTACACCTCATTACATTATGTTCTCAGATAGGACTGGGCTCGTTCTCACTCACATACTCAAATCCGTCTTCTTACAGACGATCCTCCCCGCTTCCGCTCAAGACGTGTACTACCGGGACGAGATCGGGAACATCTCCACCTCTCACCTGCAGGTCCTGGAAGATTCCGTCGAGGTTGAAGTCCGTCCCCGCTTCCCCCTGTTTGGAGGGTGGAAGACGCACTACATCATCGGGTACAATCTGCCCAGCTACGAGTATCTCTACACCTTGGGTGCGTCTTTCCTTATGAAAGCTTCAAACGTTGAGCTGACATCACATCACGCGTATTAAAAATAACAGTGCAAATAAATTATTTTAACTGAACTCTATTACAGTCGCATTTATTCCTTGTAGTATTTATCAGCTATATCTTTTTTTTTTAATGTTTGAGAGCTCATTAAGATGTAGCTTTTGGATATTTAATGCATTTATTTGTTTATTTTTGCTCCACAGGCGATCAGTACGCTTTGAAAATGCGCCTGGTCGATCACGTGTATGACGATCAGGTTATCGACCAACTTACCGTCAAACTGATTCTCCCAGAAGGAGCAAGGTATCGCTCGTTTGTATTTCAGATCAGGAGTTTGAAGCCTACGTTCTTATCTCTGTAGTTTTGCTTTTAGAGTGTATTTTAACCCTAGTGTGTAGTAAGTCAACCATGTAATTTGCTACTTTCATCAGGAATGTGCATTTGGAAACTCCATACCCAATCGAACGAAGCCCTGACCAGCTGCACTACACCTACCTGGACACTTTTGGCAGGCCTGTTCTGGTGGCCACTAAAAAGAATCTGGTGGAGCAGCACATTCAGGACATGGTGGTAAGACTCGCTGCATACGTTCAAACAGATGCATCACCAAACTGGTGAAAGTCCTGTGTTCAGCACAGCAGGGCTGTGAGTAAATGGGGATTTTTATTTTTATTTTTAATATATGATCATACCAGCGCACTGTTGAATTCTCAAATCTTATTAGTTAGAGTGTCGATTAATTTTCTGTAACAGCAGTCGATATGCTGAAGGATTATTTAACGTTCATGGAAGGAGTCTCCAGCGTCAGCACTTCTGACGTTTATCGGAACAATGACAGGAACTAACTTGTCTCGTGGAATTTTCACGACATTAGATGTAACTAATAAATGGATAAAAATTGCAGAAATTGGCCAATTGCTGAGGTTTACAAAGAATAAAACACTTCGAGAGGTGCTGCTTTAGAATAAATTGACTATAACACCCGTTTTACGTTTTAATGCAATAAAATCATAACACACTACAGGGGAAAAGTTTGGAGACACTCGACTGAAATGTTTCTCGTGATCTTAAAAATCTTTTGATCTGAAGGTGTGTGATTAAATGTTTGAAATCGGTGTTGTAGACACAAATATAATCATGCAGACATATTCGTTTTTCATTAGAAAACGAACATTTTATTTACAAAAAATGTATTTTTTTAAACGGATGCCTCGGAGCGAAATATTCCGAAAAGCAGCCGATGAGTGTCCAGCGTAGGTGGGAACTCCTTTAATACTGTTTAAAAAGCATCGCAGGGGAATTCCTCAAGAAATCGAGTGAGAAAACACCAAGAACACATTTCTAGAAATTTTAGGCAAAAAAGAGCATCTACTTTGAAGATGCTAAAATATTAAATTATTTTGATTTATTTTGGATTTTTTTTTCACAACATAATTCCCCTAGCTCCATTTGTTTTACTCCAGAGTTTTGATGACTTTAATAATAATAAAGTCATCAAAACTCTGGAGTAACAATTCCCCCCCCACACATTTTAGAATGATGATGATGATGATGATGATTATGATAATAATAATAATAATAATAATAATCTAAAATGTTGGGGGGGGATTGTTACTCCAGCATTTTGATGATTATTATTATTAGTAGTAGTAGTAGTCTAAAATGTGTGTGTGGGGGGAATAATGATGAGTGTATCTCAACCTTTGACTGGTAGTGTATTTTATTAAATTTTTTAAAAATTCTTACCTCCCATCCTTTATGGGCGTTTAATTTTGTAGTCCGAGCCACTTGCTATATCTCTCGATTTGTGTGGCTGTGCGTGTTTTTTTTTTTTTTTTGTTTTTGTTTTTTTTGTTATTTACGTTTGTGTGTTTCTGCGTGTCTCCAGGTTCACTACACCTTCAATAAGATCCTGATGCTGCAGGAGCCGCTGCTGGTGGTCGGCGCGTTCTACATCTTATTCTTCACAGTCATCGTTTACGTTCGTTTGGACTTCTCCATCACCAAGGTTTGGATGAGCCCTTCTGCTGCAGAGTTATTACAGGCATACAACAAATACTGTGTCATCAGGTGCTATTGATCCTACCATGTGGGAACACACGTGATGGGACAATATTTGTTATTGACACATTAGCAGTTTCCAGCACTCAAGCCATAACAGAGAAAACACAAACGCTTATCGTATTACACAGCTCACCATTAAAATCTCTTGTGATTTAAAAAAAAAAAAAAAAAAAAGCTCATTTAGATATCACATTAGTGAGAACCTGTCTTCTTTGATAGCAGTATTTCCCTTTAACTGCACCCCCCCCCTCCTCTTTCCTCTAGGACCCTGCAGCAGAGGTGCGGATGAAGGTGGCCTCCATCACGGAGCAGGTCCTGACTCTGGTTAATAAGAGGCTTGGTCTGTACAGACACATGGATGAGGTGGTGAACCGCTACAAGCAGTCACGTGACACCGGTGCCCTCAACGGGGGCCGTAAGAATTTGGAGGCCGAGCACCGCACCCTCACTAACGACGTTGCGGGCCTGCAGGCTCGCCTTAAAGCTGAAGGATCTGACCTCGCCGAGAAGGTACACACGACAGTGATGTTTTTAAACCGAATAATCAACTCCGATTTGTGTTACCACTAACTGTTAGGCTCCACTCAAGATCTCGTGATCATTTTAAAGATTAATTTGCAGGTCATTCGGCATACATTGTTTTGCCGTACAGGAAGTAACTTGGCTGAACGTTTTCCCTCAGGTGGGAGAGATCCAGAAGCTGGACGGCCAGGTGAAGGACTTGGTGTTACAGTCCTGTCAGGAGTCCGAGCGCCTCGTAACCGGGAAGCTGAAGAAGGAGGCGTACATCGCATCGGAGAAATCGGTGACCAGCAAGAGACAGGAGCTGATTTCGCGCATCGACGCCCTCCTCGACGCTCTCTAAAGCGCACGCAGTGCCGTTACGTGCTGAAAAACACCCCAAACCCTCTCATCCACACACTTATTCTCAAGTTTATCGGCTTGAGCACTATCAGCCACCTTAAAGTGTGTGTTGTGCCTTTTTCATCCTGTAGGCTGTGTGAGAGGGGTGTGCACATATACGTTTCCTTTGTTTGTTTCTGATCACCAGGGAAATGCAGTGGGTTTTATATGCATTTTTGTCCATTTCATGCCTTTTTTTTTTTTTTTTTTTTTTTGTCTGAGGGGATAATTTTAGGAGAGGGCAGGTTGATGTGTTTCAGCTACGTCAGCACCTGCTGAAACGTTTCTTTCTTTCTGTGTTCTTGGCACTTAATCTCTAATCTGTGTTCTTTGCTCTGCCCTGGGAAAAAAAATGCAAAAATACAGAAGCTCTGAACACAACGGATGGCATGTTATTGAAATCTTCTCCCCCTTATTTTGTTAGCTTGTCTCTCTCAGATTTTTTTTTTTTTTGTATAATTTTCCATTTTGTAAATGATGTGCTTTCATACCAAGAATTTAGTGGATGAACACGAGTTGTGTGTCAGGGGGGATGAAGGAAATGCTGAATGTTAAGTTCCTTAAGTGTCACGATTTGAAAAATGAAAATAAACATGTTGTTATAAATTACAGTCTGGTTTCTTTTTGCCATTACTCTTTACTGTTTATGCTCGTTTGCTCTTTGTTATCTAAAGTTGAGAAATTTTTTATAGTAACAGACATTATGTAAGTAATAAAACGTATAAACGTGGCTTAGAACTGCAACCGATATGGACAGTTTTGCACTCAAGTCACCCGGTTATGAATTTCCTGGTTACACAACTGCACGTTTTGATTATGTAGTACACCATTATAGAAGGGAATCATTTATAATCGCACTATCCGGTGTCACCTAGATGAGGACAGGTTCCCTTTTGAGTCTGTTCCTCTCAAGGTTTCTTCCTCAGCATCGTCAACTCTGGCTTGCTCAATAGGAATGATGATATAAATGTAAAATTTATATCCAGAATTGCTACATTTCTATAAAGCTGCTTTGGGACAATGTCCATTGTTAAAAGCGCTATACGAATAAAATAGACATTAATTGAGTTTAACTTGGGTGGCATGCTATTATAAGAAAATAATCATTGATGTGGCTCATCGCCAAAGTCATACTTTTTAAGTTGTAGGTAGTTGCATTTAATGATAGTGGAACATTTACAAAACAAGTTAGTTCCTGTTATGGCTCGTATTATAACAGATATAAACCAAAAAATAAATGCACCTTGAATATTTCCCTTATATTGTTGGAAAACCGTTCGAGCTTTAGCTGTGGCTGCCCCTGGAGACTCCTTCCAAAAATGTTGTCAACATATTATCATATCTATACTAGCACTATTCTGTTCATTGACAAGGTAAAGCTTTTTTGTTAGAAGATTTTGGAAGGAGTCTCCAGTGTCAAGAGTAAGTTTTCTGACAATGGAAAGCCAGGACATAGGAATTTGTGTATTGTGGTTTCTTCAGTAAAATAAGTTGCATTTTTTGTTTGTTTGTTTGTTTCTTTTTTCTTTGGTTTTATTAACAATGCCTAACTTGTCTCATATATGGTCCACAACAATAAATGTAACTATTTAAAAAAAAAAAAAAAAAGTCTCCTTATTTGTTCTTTAATAAATGAAAAATGGTAATAACTGGCAAAGTCGTGTGGTATAAGAGGAATACACCACTACCGGATGTTCACTGAAATATATATATATATATATATATATATATATATATATATATATATATATATATATATATATATATATATAATATAATCACCTTTGGGGCATTGACATATACACACAAACTCACACCAAATCATGCCACACCTTTGTTAGTTTCCTATAACAGTATCGTCATGGTTACTTCCTTATTTACTGAGAATTTTTTCCTTCTCTGTAAACGGTTTTTGTGTTTATATATGTATAAGTGGTTTTGTCATTTGTCGGATTCCATGCATCACTTTTCTGTAATATTATTTGACACGTTTTGCTCAAAGTGGCAGTTTTGAGGTGAATGCTCAGGTCCAAGATCACAAAATTCCCAGGTTTTGAGACCAATTTTTCAGCCTGCAAACCTTTGTAAATGATACTGCCATAGCAAATGGAAAGAACTTAGCAAGATTTGCTGACAAAACAAACAAAAAAAGTACTAGAATCGGAATAATTTTCTTGATGTTGCAGATCATCACCACAGGGTGGCGCCAGTCAGCCACATAAATGTCCCTAAATTAAAGCCTGTGAGACACTGACAGAAATGTCTCATAAAATTATAGGAAAAGTTGCTAGATAAAGTTACTGCAACTTTATCCTAGTCCACTTAAATTATTTCTACTGTCTATATTGTCTTTCATGCGGTAGGAAGATTAAGTTGTTTAAGTTGAAATATATATTAAATGTTACATAATTCATGTGAGAAAAGAAATCTAGAGTTCTGTCTGGAAACAATCCCTAATATTTGTATTATAGTGATAACCATCAGCGCTGTGATTTAGTCGAGAGCTGTGTTTAATCCCAGTGCAGCCAATTCACCTTTAGGTAATAAAGAGCCTGATTTTCCTGATTTCTGCCACTTTGCCGTCCACCTGCATGGTGTGATGGTAATTCCTTGCTGTGTTTGTCAATGTGTCTACAGTTACACTTCCAGCTAAGTCCAAAAAGCAGGTCTAATGAAGGCAGGGGCCAGTCTGAGGTCATCGCGTCCCCCAAGAGGTCACTGTGAAGTCATTTCCTGGGCCGAAATAACAAGCTCCCCTCTCGGCTCTGTTATTAACAATAATACGTGCAGTACAATAATCATTCTGCAAAATACACACTGGAGGGAAACCAAGCACTGATGCAGTGGGATGGTGAAAGCACACAATAGTGTGGAAAGTGTGTGTGTGTGTGTGTGTGTGTGTGTGTGTGTGTGTGTGTGTTTTCACCCTGAAGGTTGGGAACCAGTCTAAAACCTTTCTTTTCACACATCAGCAGACATGTTATGATTATGTCAGAGTAGCTTGTTGTTAACGTGCATATGTAAATGCTTTGGACTCTTGAAATGTACAAACACTGGAAACTTGAGCGAAAGATTGCAACAGATGCCGAGTTTGAAGTGCCACATGTATTCAAAATTCTCGAAACCACACACAGTTCTCGAGACCCCTTTGCTTTATTTTTCAGTTTTTTTCCCCATGTGCTGACATGTTTAGGATGTAATTTGTTGTGGACATGTTAGAATGGGGAAAATACAAAATGGAGCAGAAAAAAAAAATCATCAATCCAAAGCAGTTTTCTATGCGAGTTTACATAGAAAACTGTCAGTATCATTGAACATACAGTCCAATGATATAGCTGTGAGATCTGAGATGGTTAAGGGCCTTGCGTTCAGGTTCAACTGGATTTGGGATTTGAAGTCATAACCCTCTGTTTTGTAGCATTGAAGAAAGGGTACAAAGATAACTGGGCGTTTTAGCTTCTTAAAAAGATTCTGCTCGGATCCCTAAAGGTTCTACTTCCTTCAAAGGGTCCCTTAAAGGTAGAAACCAAAAAAAAAAACCTCTCACGGTGTTAGATGTAAATGGAAATCTAACACCCTGAGTGTAGTTATACTGTAGTTATATACTTATACTATGATAATGTAGTTAAATCACATAAATAGATATAGAGACACTCTTACAAAAAAGGTTCCTCACAGGTTCTTTGGATGTTTAAGGTTTTAGTTTCCTAAAGGGGTTCAACTTGGGATCTTGGGAATGGAAACTGTCTTAAAAATGTTTTTAAAATAAAGGTTCCAGGAAATGTTCTTCAGAGCCAAACTATAGAAGAAACATATGGTTCCTTTAAGAACCTTTAACCAAAAAAAGGTTATCTAGGAAAAGAAAGAAAGAAAGAAAGATAGATAGATCCATAGATCCATAAACAGATAGATAGATAGATAGATAGATAGACAGACAGACAGACAGACAGATAGATAGATAGATAGATAGACAGATAGATAGACAGACAGACAGACAGATAGATAGATAGATAGAGAGAGAGAGAGATAGATAGACAGACAGACAGATAGATAGATAGATAGACAGACAGATAGATAGACAGATAGATAGATAGATAGATAGATAGATAGATAGATAGATAGATAGACATTAAAGGCCACTGATGTATCTTTAAAGCTGTATTCTAAAAGTTAATTTAAGGTACACCACATGCACCTTCCCAGGTAAACGATACAGGTACTTGATGGTACCCCAAGCGACAAGGAAAAGTGCACTTTAATACCTTTTATATCTGAGACTGTACTCTATTTATTCATATATGTGCTGATTAGTAGATTAGATAGAAGTTTGTTAGTGTGGATGTTTCTCTCTCTATCTTACCACTGACTTTCTCCTTTGGCTCTTTCTGTTTTTCTTTTTCTCTGTTTTTGCTCTATCTACGTATCTCCCCTGCTGGGTTCTACATGCCTTGTTGTGCCAGAGTTGCGGTTGAGCTGTTGACCAAACCGGAGCTGAAATTCTGTTTAAACCGGAATCCACAAGCAGCACTGTATCCTGACGTGGTGTACTGTGAAAGCTGCCATGCACTCACAGAGGTGTGTGTGTGTGTGTGTGTGTGTGTGTGTGTGAAGAGATGGGGTGGTGGTGGGGGGGTTACAGGTTAGATGAAACCATGTGGTCGTGCTCACACACACATTCTCTTGTGCATAGGTTTGATTGACAGCCTCTGAAAACATGAGCTCAAAGCTCCAGCAGGTTAAAAGACAACTAAAATACAAAGCAGAGGTTCGGGCTGGCTGGTGTTAATTAGTGATAGAGAAGTTACAATAGCAGAAAGCGCAGAGCAGGGCTGAGCTGAACACGCTGCTGATTGATTGGGCTGGCCAAGGCTCACCTGCAGGCCTTCTACATACACACACACACACACCACACACCACACGCACACATGGGCACGCTCCCTGACAGCCTGTAGAGAACAGTCAGTGTCAGGGAACAATATCCTGCACTGTGCACCTCGCAACTGAGCGCGCTCATAAATCACCACAGTGACAGAGCTACCGCCCTTACTGTCCGCACTCCATCTCACACACACACACACACATATGTGGATGAACGTGTACCCCTATGCAGGCTGTCGAAGAACCTCAAACAGTAATTCTAGATGAAGGAAATGTCTTTGAGAAAATCTTCAGCTTCTTAAGTTAATTTTTTTTCCCCCCATATGACTATATCCACTTCTTGTAGTATTTTTATACACTCCTGCTAAACAGACCAGACCGTCAATGTGTCAGGAAGGCATCCAGCAATGTCCTAATTGAACGTTTCATTTAATCCTGCTTGTTCTGATGCTTCCAGCTGGTCAATTTTCAAAGCATCTCATAATCCTGTGCGTCAGCGCTGGTGCAACAGCGAGTCAGGAGAAAACTGGCGTCGTAAGTAAACACCAGCCAGGTGGTGGACAAGGAGCAGGTTGTGTACAGAACTTAGTGAATGTCAATCACCACAATACAGTGCGCAATACTGTAATACACATTTATTGCTTCGATGAACTGTGAATGAAAGGAATTTTCCATCATAGACATTTCTGGAGCTCCCATAGCCATATTATGTTAATACCAATATTAACAGCAATTTACAAATTCAAATAAAGTTTCCCAACATGTTTAAGACCTCAGCCTGATGCTCCTGCATCCCTAAAACAAAATTCTGCTTTGATTAATGACTGTCTTGAAACCATCTTTTATTTTGGTGACTTTTTTTGCTGTTGTTGAAATCTCCTGTTTCAAGCTACCACAGTAGAAAAAAAGACTCCCAGTGTCCAGTTTTAAATGTTTAAATAAAGGTTTCTCGAATATGTTGGGTCGAAATGGATTTCAGTTGTTTTTATTACAGCAAGGGGGGGTCAAAGTCATATTCTGCCCAGGCTACATCAGCATTTTTGTGAGCTGTTGAAAGAGCCATCATCTAAGGATATTAAATGTTTCACATATTATATTATCTATTCAATTTATTAACACCAGTAATTGAAAGTAGGACAGAGTGTTTCTAGCAAAAGGAAAAGCTTGCAAAAACTATTTAACTGTATACAGTATTAGGTCTAACGCAGATGTTATGGGTCAGGTGTGAATTCTAGATAGTGCTAAAATGTTGAGTAATGGACCTATGGTACTATGGGCTGTTTCAGTATACATTTTTTGCAAGTTTGTCTGGCCTTGGGTTTGACACCTGTTGATTACAGGCAGCTATCCAAATGTAATTTAAAACACTGATTTAAACTAATTTAAAACACTTTTAAAACACTGGCAGTACCTTATACCTAATAACAACACAATATTTGGGCAGAAACACTCCAGTGGTTCTCAAAGTGGGGTTAAGGCCCTCAGGGGTCTGTGAAGCGTAGCCAGGGAATCTGTGAATAAAATGTCTTTCTCACTGTACACTGGCGTTCCAACCTGCTGGCGGAACAGAAATTGACTTATCAGACATTTTCAATCATTTTAAACAAAGGCATTATTTTAAAGTCTGTCGTAAAGGGGGTACGGGGGCTTAGCGTTACCTCTGGGGTTGGGGGTTCGATTCCCACCTCCCGCTTTGGGGGTTTCCTCCGGGTACTCCAAGACATGCATTGTATAGGTTGCTTGGCATCTCTAAATGGTCGGTAGTGTGTGATTGTGCCCTCCGATGGACTGGCAACCCGTCCAGGTGTCCCCTGCAGTGTGTCCCAAGTCCCCTGGGATAGGCTCCAGGGACACTGTGAAGGACAAGCAGTACAGAAAATGGATGGATAAATTGATGTCTGCTATAAGATTAGTCAGGACACTGTTGGGTTTCGGTGTGTGGAGTATCGTTTTTAGCTGCTTAGGGTGATGGGAAAGGGGTGGGGTGTGAGCCCCCTGTTGGGCAAACAATTCACACCTCTCCACAATAATATTAGTACAGATATAAAACAGACTAAAGTGTTTTTTGTTTTTTTATAGTAAAACTGACACAATACAATTATAACATTTAAACCCAGTAGGCTAGGTAAAAAAAAAAAAAAAAAAAGTAGCTACACAAACAGCACATTCTTAAAGCCCTGAGTGTCTACATTCATATTAACCACTACTTTGGAGTGTGGCATTACAAATAAATTAAATGCTGTACATGGGCACCCCCAAAACAGGCACAAATTCCACTTTATTCCAATATGTCAATTCCAATGATATTATACACAGTTTAACTTATTAATTGAGTAGGTGGACAAGGCTTAAATTCATTAAATAAGGGTATGTTTACATGACAACGATGCACCAAAAGCTGAAAAGTTTTTCCTTTGCGTTTTTGAAGAGTTTCGTGTACAGACCACAACGTCAAAACTATCCCCGTTCACACGGATCCGCGAAAACAACTACAAAACGATGTACTGTGCATGCCAGGCCAGTAGTTGGCGATGTCACTTTGTAAAGAAACTCTACGCGCATGCGCACATAAGCATTCATGTCAACGTGTCCGCCATATTGATCCGGACAAGACTGCCCTATAAACAAATACAGGTAAACAGAGGAGCTGTGTTTTTTCTGGATAAAAATCACAAGCACGTTTACATTTCTCAAGCGATTTAAATGGTTTATGATCTATGTGGAGTGCAAAAAAATGTTCTGTCTCCAGTTACTTAGAATCTCGATAGTTAGACTTGGGAAATTATTCATTGTCTTAAGGAATTGTGAAAAGTCCCGCTTGTCAAGCATAGATTCGGCTTATTTGTCTTGGTTAATAAATGCTGAGACGTCCCTAATGTAATATCATGTAATGTACATGAAATGCGCATAAAGGTTTTTTTCATTGTTGAAATGGATTTTTCTGTCTTCAACCCCATCTTTTAGCTTTTCTTGTGCTCCAGGTCTGAGTTCTGTTAACAAAGTTGAAATAGTGCATCTTTAAGTACTAATAATTGACCATCATTGAATCAAAATAGAACAAAATTGTCAAATACAAATCAAATAGTGAGACACTGGCAGTGAGTATTTCAATTACAGGATACAGGATACAGATTTACTCCACAACAGTTACAAAGATAATTGTAAGATTTTGAATACCCTTCATCAGCGTGGATGTGGGCTAATAATTTGACGTATGTTACTAATGCGTCTCTGCTGGTCGTAGCAGTGATGCAGTAAATGTACATTTTGTTGGAGAAGCGTCACTAAACTCAAAATCTTCAGCAGCACAAACACAGTCCTGCAGTTTTAAATGTCTCACGTGTTGTTTTGAAGTACTCGCGTGCATGCCTATCGACCGGTCACGTAATACGCCTGCGCATGACCTCATCGTTTTCACAGATTCTCGTTTTTGTATGTTTACACCGAGACGATAACGGCATCGTTTTCAAAAACTTGCACTTTGAACCCCATTTTCAAAAGTTTGCGTTTTCAGGCCCTGAAACGCCGTTGTCGTGTAAACAAACAGCCAAACCGCATAAAAAGTTTTCCGTTTTTAGTTGAAAATGTTGTCGTGTAAACAGCCCATAAATCTGTGCTGAGGGCATCTGTAGGATTTATTTTACATTGAAAGGGGGGTCTGGGCTGCAAAAAGTTTGGGAACCTAAGAATCCAGACTTCCAGCTGGATCAAGCAGGTACAATCCTACACACATCACTCATCTATGTGCAGGTGGACATACTGTGTGACCCCTAAATGTCCACACTCTGAGCTCTCGTCTGTCTTATCCTGGCTTCCCTTCCTCTCTTTTCTCCTCTGCTCTCATCTTTCCCCCTCCACACACACACACACACACACACACACACACACACACACACACTAAGCCACACAGCTTTCAGTGCATTCTGGCACTTTTTTTGAGAATGTGTAATTTGGCCTTGCGCTTATGAAAAGCGAGCACGATGGTTTGGAAGTGGAGGCCGAAGGCACGACAATGGGCTCTGTGAGCGAAGCCGGTCTCAGCCATTCCACCCTGACAAGCACTCGGGGGGGGGGGGGGGGGGGTTGGTTGGGATGGTAGGACATGAAAAAAATGAGAGCGGGAGTGACAGAGGGAGCGGGAGGCACTTTCAGTCCTGGAAGAGAGAGGGACAGAAGAAGTGAGAGACAGAAACAGAGAATGAATCAGAGAAAGAGAAAGATGAAAGCTGGCCACTCTCTCCTTCCAACCTGTGAGAGAGAGGGAGAGAGAGAGGGAGAGAGAGAGACAGAGAAAGGGATGAAAGGTCAGGTGTGTGTGTGTGCTGTGCAGGTGGGCAGGTGTGATCAGGGCGGTAAGTGACAAGCGGACGGCAGCGTCCGAGGGACACAAAGGCATGGTCTGTTCCACCCTCACAGCTGCAGGGGGCGGAGATGAGCACGGCTGACAGACAGACAGCCGCCGCAGAAGACAGGGTGGAGGGAGGCAGAAAGATGGAAGGAAGACTCCGGTGGAGAGACTTCAAACGCAGGATTGGGTCCTGGGTGCCGAGAGATGCATTCTTTCCGAGAGAGGACGAGGGAGGGGGAAGGCAGGCAAAAGGAGACATACTGATATAGAGAGAGAGGTGGAACGTCAATGAAATTTTGTGTTTAAGTGTGTGTGTGTGTGTGTGTGTGTGTGTGTGTGTGTGTGTGTGTGTGTTTCCATTGATGCTCAGCAGCACTATCTGTGTGTATGCATGATGTGAAGTGTGAATGAGCTTGCTTCCATTACATATGTGATCATCACTGGGTTCCACCAAGACACCTACTCTTTTAAATAAGGATCCTCAATGGTTCTTTGACTGGTTAAGAGTTCTAGCTTCGTAAAGAGGTTTTTCTTGGAAACTTCAGTGAAACCTTCTATTGTAAGGGTTCCACAGAAGCATACCGGGGACTCCTTTAGAGTGCTAAAGACAGCAGCATTTTTTTTAAACAAGAGAGTAGATACAATCAGAGAAAGGGTTCTTTGCTTAAGTGTTCTGGGAACGTGGAATCCTCATTGAATGGGAAACCTGTTGAAAGGTTTCTACACAGAACCTTTAAGGGGTAAATAATAAGACTCCTTAAAGGTCTTAAACATTCTTTAACCCTCGATGTATATCTACAGAATACAGAATAAAGGTGTTCTACTTGGAGCTCTCAGCAAAATGGAAACCTTCTTATGTACGGGTTCGACATAGAATTTAAAACGTACACACCAGAACACCACTAAAAGGTGCTGAACAGCATCACATTTTTTTAAACCCAAAAGTGTACCTACACTCAGAAGAAGGGACTCTACTAGGCATAGAAGTACTTGATTTCTCACAGAAAGGGAAATCTGCTATTATAATGGTTCTAAGTTGAACTTTAAGTGGCAAACAAACTCCTTAAGGGTTATAAATAACACTTTTTTAAGTGGACCTACACACCTACACTCCTAGCTTCCTAGAGCCTTTAACCAAATGAGGTCTACTTGAAATTTTCACCCTAACCGTAAATCCTAACACTAACCCTAACCCCTTAAGGGTGTTACATTCAGAAAAGGGGCTCCTCAAGGGTTCCTGTTCTAAATGGAACCCAAAGATTCTCTCAGATGGACAAACAAAACAGTGTAGGCAGCTATGAAGGTTGCTAGCCCACTGTCAATTGTTCTTTGCATTTTTATTCACAGATTCCCACATGTTGTTCCTTGGTTTAAATGAAGTAGTTAATATAACAAACCTTTACATCTTATGTTGCTAGGTTATGCAGCTAACTTGCTAGCTGCAAACGTAGCCTCTAATGTTATGATGCTAGTTGTGGCCTAATTAACTAGCTAGCTAAATGTTATTCAGTGAACTTGGTATTACATTGGCAGATTTGCATAATGTGAAATGTGATAAAGGAGAAGGTCAGGGTTAGGGGCGAGGCTAGTGTTCGTACAGTTTGATGTTCATTTGTATCCAATAGAACAGAATCCAACTGCCTTTGAATTAGCACAAATTTTCATTAGATCAGGTTCTATTTAGTAAACCGGTCTTGTTATGTTCACTACCAAGTGTTAGTCTGAGATCCTTCTCAGGTTCATTGATAAATGATAGTGAACAAACGAAGACATCCTAATTTCCTTTCCAGCTAAAATGCTGTCCAATGAAACTTTTGAAGGATGTGGCTACTGAGGCCTTCATATTGGAACATTTATTTGTTTGTGTGTTCTTGTGCACATTGTGCATTTTTACATCTTCGTGGTACGGTCCAAATCTCCAGCTAACAACCTGTGGTTTTCACCACATGGCATCCCATCAAAGGTTCTCTGCGCTGGGGCCTCCACAGGGAGGCTCCTGCCTCCGCTGGTCCAGCTCGACTGAAAGTGTTTGTGTCAGATCCCGTTCTAATGTTTTTTAATGTGTGTAAGTTATTCTTTGACTCAGCGGGAATCAAGTTCAAATATCCAGCTTCCTGTCAGAGTATCCTGTGACTTAGCCATCTGAGGACACAAACCATTCCATTACCGCAATATTCCTACCTAATTTAGACCATTCCTAAGAGTACATGTTCATTATAGTACATAATTTTACAGCATCCTTACCTCAGATTGTAAGATATACAGTAACTCCATAGTATAGACTGTGACATCCTTGGATCTTCCTTACATTTTTAGGACTACCTTTGCTACCATTTTACTTGTCAGAGAGGGCTGTTGGGCTTGAAGGAGTCCTTTGGTGGCCTGTTCCCTGATAATGCTTCAACATGCTTGATGTTTCCACTAAGGGGTTAATTAAGTAGGTGCATTGCATTACAACTTTACTAAAATGCCAATATGGCTTAACTTTCCTTAACAGACATCCTTCTCGATGTCCGTTGCCTATAGTGACATTGACTTCAATTACTAGGGGCCTCAAGAACTTGCATGGTTTGCATGCTTTCTAGTTTTGCCTCTGTTCCCACACCCCTTTCAGAATTTCTGTTCAATTGCACCAGGACACAGTGGTCTCTCTCTCTCTCTCTCTCTCTCTCTCTCTCTCTGTCTCTCTCTCTCTCTGTCCCTCTCGCTCTCTCTCTCTCCCTCTCTCTCTCTCACACACACACAGAGACACACACACACAGAGACACACACTTCCTAGTACTGATTAGAGGAATGAGGGCACTTCCCATTGGCCACAAATCTAACCTTCTACTTTCCAGAACAGACTATTTCCGTTTACTTCACAACTGATATGAAAGATAGTCCAGTGAGCTTAACGCAAAGAGATTCTTCCTTCTTCCTCCACTATTTAACACACTTCTCTATCACTTTATGTACTTTCACTCCTTCTTTCCCTTCCTTTTGCTCCAGCTGTCCATCCTTCCTCAAGCCGTTAACTCACTGGCCACCACCTGCGTGAGAGACATTTGATGCCAGGTGTGCTGGCAAGAGAACTGATGACGCCAATGACCAAGGCAGCGTTGACGCCTGAACTTGGCTGATGGGTAGGAAGTAGCCTCCTGTTATTGCTGCTTCCTGTCTCGTGCCCTCTCCTGTTTACCCCTCTACTGACCTGCCTGCTGGTTGGCCTGCCATGATCCTTTAATATCTGACCTCTGTGCAGCCAGCCAAATGCCTGAGCCGACTTTAAGAGCCATATGCGCTGGTCCAAGGGAAGTGTAATGGTCTCTTGGCCTGCAGTCAAGTGCCGATTGTGCCTTCTTGCTAAAGATCCAGACTTATCTGTGAAAATATTTTATGGGTGATAAATGTGAGTAAGCATTAGGGCCAGTCTGGTTCCTTATCTTGCATATCCATAAATGTTCTGTCATTAAACATTCTCAAAAGATTAACAGATAAATTGGTTTCAAATATTAAATGAGATCATTGCTAAACTCTGGCATTGTTTCTAAAGTAGGTTTTAATAGTCTCAGATGTTTAGTATACTGTATATTGTTATATATTTGCCACCTGAAACAGACAAAATAGTTTGGCTCTTTTATCAGCCACAGTTGTGTGAAATATGTTGCAGGGTTTTATTATTTTTTTCCATTTCACACTTCTTAAAGCACCTGTATTTTCAAATATGAGTATTATCCTAATGTGTTATTCCAGTATTGCCAGAAATTGTTCATACTGGTAAGAATACATAGCAGTAGTTCGAGAATTTGTCAAATACTTATACTTAACACATTTTGAGAGATCTCCAAGAGGCACTGGACTGAAAACCTGTGTGACCATTTGGCTCTGTACATATAGTGATGCAGCCAGTTCAAGTATTGAAGTGATTGAGATGGATTCTTTGGAGAATGATTTTGGGGAACCTTGTGTTTTTGGAGTACACCACTGTGAGATGTTTTTGGCAGAGCTTTTTGGCAAGGAGATGGTGGTTTTTTGGAGGTTGATGCTGGAGGTGGGATTTTGGATTTTAAAAAGAGAGAGAGAGAGAGAGAGAGAGAGAGAGAGAGAGAGAGCAAAGGAGGGAGAGCAATGTGTCACCTGCCTAATCGGAAGAGCCTTTTTGGAAAACAGAACCGCAGAGCTGAAGCTGGTTGAGAGGAATGTCAGCAGGCAGCAGGAAACGATCCACGAGCCGTTTTCTCCCTCTCCCCCACCCAGCGTCCACTTCCTGCCAGAACTCCACACACTTCCTTTTCAGCCATTGGGAATCCCAGCTGGGACATTCCAACCATGAAATGTAGTCTCTATCTTTCTCTCAGTGTGTCACACACACTTACTTCAGGCCTGTATGATTCAGCAATACATCTCGTATGAACATGCACTGCTAGTAGACTGCATCTCGAAGTGTTGAAGGACTTCTAGGGTTGATATATAAATTTCTCCTCGACCACTAGAGGTCGCTACACTACAAAGCACGAGAGGTTGAACGGTTTCCATCAATTCCTCGGCTCTTTAACATCATTACTGATGTTTTTTTTCAACTCTCTGATCACGCACAGGCTTCGTAACTCGGGCCCGAAACTCGCAGTACTGAAAGCAATTATTCTGATGAAATCAGCTGAAATTAAACGGTGCAGAGACGCAGGCGGTGCGCGCCAGCGCGGGAACGCGCGCAGAAGGGTGAAAACAGCGCGCTTCATGACTTTGTGGTTGACCTTTTCGGGGAAAAACGAGCTAATCCCCCTGTATAATGGACTCGGGCGCCGATATGGAAAAGTGCGGCGCCGTTATCGCGGTTGCCATGGAGACGATCGGAGCTCGCACGCCGGGAAGATGGCGCGTTATTAAACGGGGGAGTTTGTGTATATTGGACCGTGTGCTTTTTTGTCATAAGTGTCACTCAGGGCTGCGCTCTGGTACCTGCTCCATTATGAATGGGAACCTGTTTTCTTTCCAGCATGAAAAAAAGGGTTGGAGAGCACAGTTAGGCAAAGAAGTGTTCTTTTTTTTTTCTTTTCTTTTTTTTTTCTTTCTTTTTTTTTTTTTTAAAAACAGACTGAAAGAACGAATTTTGTCTGAACAAAATGAACAGTCAGAGATCTGTTGACACAAACAAGCTACTAAAACATCGTGGGCAAGATGAAGCTAATTATTTAAGACATCAATTAACTCGACAGACTTTAATTAGATCCACCAAATAGGATGTAGCAAACAGGCCAGAACCAGGGATTCAGACATGTTACACTGTGTAGAAATTTGTTAAGAGTTAATAATCATACAGGCTACAAAGACAACAACAACAACAACAACAACAACAGCAATAGTTGTAGTAGAAATAATAATAATAGTAATAATAATAATAATAATAATAATAATAATTATTATTATTATTATTATTATTATTTAATATATAGCCTAGTGTGTGTTTATTAAATAGGCCTATTGATGATCATTTGTTGTTGTTTTTGTTGCTGTTAATTAGTCTGTTCAATGTTCCATCTAGCACCCTCCATTAGAGGACCTATTAGTTCTTTCCTTACTGAAAAGGTTCCATGTAGCCCAGAACCCTCAAAAAACAGAATCGTTTAGCGGCCGTTAACCAACCAAAGGAATCAGGTGGACCAGAGGGAATCATTTGTTTCCTACACAGTGTGTACATCGTCTGCTCCGGTAGAACTTAGCCTATATAAATAATTGGAATTTCTCAAAAAACAACAACAACAACAACAACAACAACAACAACAACAACAAAAAACGTTCTCATTATTGGATCCAACTATCCTGGGCTATAGCTGATCTATCGTGTAATGTTTCTCCACAATTTACCTGCTCTGTAAAGTAGAGGAATTCACTCAGGCCTGTGTGACTAATGAGCAGTGAAGGCTGAACGTCTAACTGCTTTTGGCCCACTGTGTGCTTATCCGTGGCCAAAATAAAACAACCCAGAGCTTTATAGAACAGACTGCTACTGCTGCTTTAGAGTGTGTACTGAAATCTGAAGTGTACATCTTTGTGCCAATGGCTTCATGTGGTCATAATAATTCTAATAATTATTAACCTTGAAGTAAATGTTTTTTTCATTTCAACCAGCTGCATGCCTATTACATACTGATGCTCATGATGCTCTTATATAATTTTGCAACACTTTCTATCAGTATCATAAAAAAGGCAATGCAAAGACCCCATAGGAAGAAAAAAAAACCCATACTGATTAATCCTTGTACACATGAGGAAACTTTTAATGGGAAGCCAGTAGTCAGCTTTCTTTATGATTGTCAAATGAGAGTTAAATGAGTGCTCCCCCCCCAATTCATAATAAGTATTCAGATTTTTTTCTTTTCATTCTTGAGCCAGCCTAATAAAACATTGTGAGCAATAAAGCAGTCACATGAAGCCATGCAAGGAACAAGAAGAGGCACAAAAGGAACAAAACAGCAAACGCGGCGATGATTTGGCTGATATGGATGGAGCGGATAAACGAGGGAAAACAAGCGCTCGGACCAAACGGGCTAATTTCACCCCTAATGCAACACGCTACAAAATCTAATGAGAGGCGGGAATCAGCTCTCAGATAGCTATCATCTCTGCGATATGAACGATGCTGGAGCGCATTCATATGGTAAGCGGTGCGGGTGCGTGCGCGCGCGCAATGGCCAATAAATCCGCTCAAAACAAGCTCATATTGGCCCGTTTAAATGTGTAAATATTTCTGCCCATGTGTCTCTATCAGCCTGCGCGATCTCGAGACCCCTCTGCACCCTCCCCCTTTTTCGAATGATGCATTAGATGCGCTGAATGTATTTGTTGTGCCGGGTTTCAAAAGGCACCGATAATCTGCGCGGGTGAGATAAGAAACACCAATTTATCCAGCGCCTCTGCGGAGTCCCGCATGCAGCTCTGTGCGCTCCGACACCTCCAGCGCCGAGCCGATAACGATTAGGCCATTTATTATCGGCGCGGGGAACAAAGATG